>NW_002987175.1:130280-205063 GCF_000006295.1 Pediculus humanus corporis | reverse complement strand
TAATAAAATGACGTCAAAATCCATAATCATATCGCACGTTAATCAAACGTGAAAACTATAAAATTCAAACGAAATTCTGTAACGGAAAGTAAATTTTTTCCCCATCTCCTCTCTTCCCCCTTCCCGTCTCCCTTTTTAAAGTTGTAATGAGGAGCCAGTTACTTTTTTTCTTTTTCTTACTTTTTTGGGCGAAAGAAAGAAAGAAAGAGAAAAAAAAAACAGAAAAATATCTTTAGGCCAGATAGTTTTACGTTTGTAAACTTTCAAACTTGCACGAGGCATTTCTTCTTCTTTTCCTTCTTTTTTTTTGTTTTTCAAAAAGTTTTTCATTTTATCTTATTTTTAAGAGAATTAGTTTTTTGAAAGTTTATCCGAACCTTTTTTTCTTTTCCTCCCCCCTCCCCCCTTTTTTTTACTCTTGTTCTTAAAAAAAAAAAATAAAAACAAAAAAAAAATTTTTTTAACAATAGTTATGACGTGCCCATCTTGAAAATATCAACGACCCGAATGCGAAATTTATTTATATATTTGTTTTATTATTATTATTATTATTATTATTATCATTATTATTATTATTATGTAAATAGAAAACTGAGGTAAAACCCCGAAGATAAATTTTATACTTCCAACTTTGTAACTTTTATATATAATTGGTGAAAAAAAAAAAAAAAAAAAAATTATGAATCAAAATTCTTAAAATCCTTTTCGAAAAAAATTTTTTAAAATTAATAACAACACACAACAAACAAACAAACGAACAGACAAACAAACAAACAAACAAAATACGATACGATAAATTTTTAATAATAATAATAACAAAAAAAATTGATTTTTTTCTTTTTCATTCATTAAAAAAAATATTTTGTAAAATCCGGAAATAATAAACTAAAAAATATTAATAATAATAATAATAAAGTTAATTAATTTGTTATTTAATTCAAAAACAAAAGAATTTAAATAAAAAAAAAAAAAATTTTTTTATCCTCTGGAGTCCAGGAGTGTTCTCCAGTAAAAAAAAAAAGATTGACGCGTTTTTTGTTTTCGAAAACTTTTACGTGTCCCCTCCTTCTGTATTTTATCACCCAAAATTTTTTCAACCCTCATATACCATCAAACCAACCCTTATACCATCACATTTTTTTTCTCTTTGTCTAAACAAATATCAAAGTAAAAAAAAAACACATAATAATAATAATAATAATAATAATAATAATAATAATAATAATAATAATAATAATAATAAAAGCCACGGCCATAGCGTGCTGGTCACACCGGTTCCCGTACGATCACCGAAGTTAAGCAGCATCGGGCGTGGTGCAAACTTGGATGGGTGACCGTTTGAGAATGCCACGTGCTGTTGGCTTAAAAAGAGTAAAAAAATGAGAACAAGACAAAGTAAGAACCAAAAAACAAAATCTTGTTCTACTGTCGACCTGAGGCAGCTCGACGAGAACGTGAATTTCACTGCTTCTGACCCTGGCCACTCCAAAGATGTTAGTCACTGGAGCCCAGTTCAGGAGACAAATCGTTCCCATCGAAAAAGACGGACTCAGGAAGACCTTCAAGAATTGATGTGGTGCTATCTTATAATAAGTGGCACCACCGAAATTCGAGTATTTGTCCCTAAGGAATCGGGTAGAAACCTCGGATAAATACTTAAAAACTCCGACAAGTAGCCTTGTCGTGTTTAATGGTGGATAATAATAATAATAACAAAAAAACAAAAAAGAAAAAAAAACATTAAAAAAAACACACAACCAGACAAACTTTTTTATTACTTTATTATTATTATTATTTACAACACAACCTGCTAATGACGTTATCTAATATTTAAATAATTAATTTTTAAAAAAAACTTTCCTTATTATTATCATCATCATCATCATTATTATTATTATTTAACGCGTGATAATTTAACGTAACCAAATATTCGGTTTGAAATTTTTTAACCGCGATAAATGAAAAAAAAATCATCATTATCATTAACGCGAAATCACACGTTCATTCGCTCGTTAGTATTTTCACATAAAATCGAAATGATGACGTCATCAAATATTTCCCATAATTAAATAATTAATTTTACGATCAATCGATAAAAAAATAACAAATAATAATTATTATTTCGATATCATTTATTTATTTATTAATAAAAATTATTTAAATTATTCGAGTATAAATTTTAACGAGAGAGAGAGAGAAAAAGAGAAATTTTATTATTATTATTATTATTGTTTTTTCGATAATTAAACCGGATGCGGAAAAATAAAAAGGCGGGATATTTATCAAAACGTGGCAGTAGTAGTCGGAATGATGTTTTTTTGTTACAAAAAAAAAAAAAACTCGAACCGTATGTGAATTTTTTTTTGAAAACTAAAGTTTATTTTTTAATTATTTGTAAATATAAATTAATATTTTGATAAATGTTCTTTTTTTTTACACACACAAACATAATGACCGGAAACGAGAATGAAAAATGAGTTTTTTTTTTTTTTTTTTTTTTAAATTTAATAAAAATGGAGTCGCAATTTTCCTTTTTCCCTTTTTTTTTGTAAACAAAAATAAAAATTAACAAAGACCTCTTTTTTATTATTATTACATTTATATAATATAGTATACGATCGTTAATCATCGGTTATATTCGGTTAATGAATGTACGCGATGACGTAATTTAATTTTTAACCAATCAGAATAGAGTATTTTAAAAACAAGAGGTATTTAAATTTTAAAATGCATTTCGGATTGGTTTATTGTTTGTGTGACGTCACACGTATTAAATTTTCTCACACGATTGCAAGAGTTTTTCATTTTCATTATTATTATTATTATTACTTTTTCGTTTGAATTTTTTTTAATAATTTTAATTTTCGTACTAAAAAAAAAATTGAGAATGATATTAACAAAATTATTTCGACTGGAAATTCAAAGTGAGGAGGTTGTTACAGTCGGGGGGGGGGAATTTTTATGGGCCATTCATATTTATACATGAGGTTTTTTGTTTACTCTCACAAAACCCTTTTGTACATTTTTTTTTTTTTATTTAGCTTAAAAAAAACTCCCGGAAAATTCTTTTTTTTTTTTTTTTTGTTAGGAAAACGTACAATGACGTGTAATTATGTAAATTTCAAGTTTTATAAAAAAAAAAAAATTTTATATTTTTTTGGGGAGTGCTATTGTTTTATTTAAACAATTAAAAAATTTCACTACCTTAAACATGAAATTTAATATCGATGGAAGCAGGGACGCTGGGGGGCCGGGGGGGCTACGTATTATATATGAAATTAAAAACTCAATTTTAATAATTACCCTTTTAAACATTTTTTTACTTTTATTTCCGGTTGAAACATGTCCGAGTAAGAGAGAATGAAATTTTTTTTTTTTTTTAAATATAAAAATTAATAAAAATGAATCGATAAGACTACGGAATTTGTTGTGACAAAAAAAAACGAATAATAAAAAAAAAAAAGGCTTAAAAAGTTTCATTATTATTATTATTATTTTGCGTGAAATGGATTTAAAAAATTCAACCGAGGGAGAAAAAAAAGGGAAAAAAAGAAAAGTTTTTAGGTTTCTTTTTCTATTTTATTCATTTTTTTTTTTCTATAACTTTTTATTATTATTCTAACTTTTACATTTTCATTTTCATTTTCATTTTTTTTTTTTTCTTTGAAAGTTTTTAAAATAATTTCGAAAAGAATTTTTTCCTTTTTTTAGTTTTTCATAGTTGGGCATTAAAAAAAAAAAAAGGAAAAGGAAAAAAAAACGAACGAAATTCTAATGGGAAAAATAGAATAAGAAGAAAGAAAGAGAGAAAGTAAAAAAAAAAAAAAAAAATGAAAAAATGAGTTCCGAAGGAGGGTGGGGGCGGGGGAGGGAAGAGAAAGGGGTTGGGAAAAAAGGAGGAGTGAGGAGGGTAATTAATTTTTTTTTTTTTTTATATAAAAGCTGTATCGTCATTAAAACTCAAGATATAAGTTACACTTTTTTTTTTTTTAAATGAAAACTTTTTCAAATTTTTTTTTTTTTTTTATCTTTTCATTGTTAAGAAAAATTGTTTTGCGCTCGTTAAAAAATACAATTAACTACCTTTTTTTTTTCTTCTGCTTTTTCTACTTCTTCTCCTTTCCTTTCTTTTACTATTATTATTATTATTAGCCTTTTACTCAAAAAACGAAAAATAATTAAGATACTTTTTTTTTTGTTTTCTAAGTAAAAATGAAAAAAAAATTTTTTATTTTTTTTTACTAGAATATTTTAAACGTTTTTTTTAATAATAATAATAATTATTATTATTATTATTTTTTTTAAGGGGTTGTAAATGCAAAAAAAAAAAAAAGAAAAAAAATTTTTGAAACGGAATTAAAAGCGGAAACGGGAAAAAGACAGAAAAAAGGGGGAAAAAAAATTTTTTTAAAAATAACTTTAAACGTTTTAATAATAATAATAATAATAATTGTTTAAAAAAAAAAAAAATTTTTTTAATTTTTCTATCATCATCATTAATGTTCGATTTATTTTTTCGTAACAAAAAAAAAAAAAAAACAAAATGGCGGGAAGGAAAAAAATTCAAAAAGGATAAAATAAAAAAAAAATTTTTTTTTTTTTTTATGCCCTACTTATCTTATGTTATTTATTGTTTAAAAAAAAAAATTTTTTTTTTTGTTAAGCTTTCGTGTGGCTCTCTCATTATTTTTAAAAGCTTAGGTGATAAAAATTTTTCAAACAACTTTTAACTTTCTATCTCTCTCTCTCTCTCTCTCTCTCTCTCTTTCTCTCTCTCCCTTTCTATTTCTATATCTGTGTCTTTCTCTCTGTCTTTCTCTCCTTCTTTTTTTTTCTTTTTTTTCATATATCTCTTTTTTTTCCCCCCTCTCTCTCTATTTCTTTCATTCTCTTTCATTCTTTCCCTCTCTCTTTCTCTCTCTTTTTCCCTCTCTCTCTCTCTCTCTCTCTCTCTCTCTTTCTCTCTCTCTTTCTCAAATTTTCAGTGGAAAAAATAAAATAATTTTTTTTTTATTTTTATCTCCGTAATAGTATTTGTTGAAATTTAAAAAAAAGAAAAAAAAAATTATCATTTTCCTGTCGTACGGGATAATAATAATATAAATTTAATTTTGATTCTTCTTTTCCCCTTCCCCCTCCCTTCTTCCTTCCCACAACCTCCCTTCCCACTTTTTTTTTGCTGTCGTTCATAAATTGTTTACGTTTGTTTTTGTGTTTGTTGTTTGTCTCTTATATAAATTGACGTGTTTTAAACAATCACTCATTCGTTCGGTTAAAACTAAATTTATCGTTGAATTTTCCTTTTTTTTCCCTTTTTTTCCTTTTTTTTCCTTTTTTTTTGTTTTCCTATCCTGTTGTCCTCATATTTTATTGTTTTATATTTATACTTTATCCTAAAAGACGATAATTCTTTTCCTTTTTTTTCCTTTTTTTTAAACTTTTTCTTATTTTATTTTAAACCCTCCTTTTTTTATTTTTATTTGTCGAAAAAACAAAAATTTTTTTTTCCCTTTACAACAAACGCATTTTAAATAATTCATTTATTATTATTATTATTATCTTCCATTTAAAAATGGCGACGGTATATATCTATATATTTTTATTACGTTTTTTTTTTTTTAAATTAAATTTTTTTTTTTATTTTTATCGGTTTGTTTTCGCTGATGATGATGATGAGGAGATTTTTTTTTTTTTTTTATTTACTTTGTCATTAATGATTTTTCACCGTTGCTGTCGTTCCTGTTGTCGTTTTTTTCTGCTTTGTTATCAAATTGTATTTTCCATGAGAATGAAATGAAAAAAAAAAAATTTACCGCGTTTCTCTATCTTTGTTTTATTTTTATTTATTCGACCATTCGTCGCATTTATTATTGTTAAATCCGCCATTTTTTTTTCTTATTGCTATCAATAAAAATCGTCTGCTTCGAGTTTTTTTTTTCTTTCGACAGGTACCATCGGAAAATTAATCACGATAATTATTTACATTAAATAATAATAATAATAATTAATATTTAAAATATAGTTAAAACACGCACTTGAAAGATTTTCCTTTGAAACTAAAAATACGGCCGTAAGTTAAATATAAAAACGTGATAATAACGAAAACGTAAAATTAGTTTCGTTATTATTATTATTGTTTCGTTCGAAACGCGTATGTGAGTGCGTGAGTGCGGGTGCGTGCGTGCGGTTATGCGTGAACATTTCGCAGTAAAATTTAATTTGAATTTAAAAAAAACTTTCAAATGATAAAACGTATTTATTTTCGAAAAATAATAATTTCACACGACGGATATGCAGACGAAAACCTATTTTATACCGCGTTTCAAACGCGTAATAATAATGATAATAATGATGATAATAATGATGATGATAATAATAATCAAAACTCTCCAATTGTATATGTATATTTCATATTTGAATTTATAATTTTTAAAATTTCATTTTATTATTTGATAGAGAGAGAAAACATGACAATATTTTCGAATAAATTCATATGCACATTGAAAAAAAAAAAACAAACAAACAGAATAATAATAATAATAGTAATAATAATAATAGTAATAATAATAATAGTAATAATAATTATGATTTTTAACAAGGAAAATGTAAATAAATTAAAATTGTGAAAATTTTAAATAACTGTAAGTCTACATTTATTTTTTTTTTTCCCCCCCGTCTGTGACGTAATAAAAACCAAACAAACTCAAACGATAGATAATAGTAATAATAATGATTATAATGATAATAATGATAATAATAAACGATGTGTGGTAGACAGTTAGGTACGAAAGTTTTAAAAACGTATAAATGGACGGAAATTTCATTGCCAAATGTTTAAAAAAAAAATTTTTTTTTTATTTTATATCGTCTGCTAATAATCCTATCGTTCTGTTATCAACGTCATTTTTTTGCATTACCCCCCCCCTCTCTCTCTCTATATTTTTCCCCCGAAGATATTTAATATAATGTCAGTTTTTTTAACGGGAAAAAAAAAAAATTTCGAAATCGTTCCGGGAAAGTATTAAAAAAAATATAAAAAAAATTCAATTATTATTATTATTATTATTATTATTATTATTATTATCAGAAATAAAAAAAAAAACGTTGTGATTGCGGTCGCGATGATTAAAAATATTAACTTGTAAATATCTTGTGACATGCGCTCGGAAAAAAAAATAAAAAATTGAAAGAAGGTTGGAAAAACCGGAAAAGGAAAAAAAAACGGATGTAGATGTAAAAAAATGAGAGAAGGAAGGGAAGGGGTGGAGGTTGAGTAAAAGCGGAAAGAGAATAAAAAATAAAAAAATAAAAAATAAATTTGACTTTTTCTCATTATAACTAATACTTGATGACAATATTCCACATTTTTTTTTTATTGGTCGTAAAAGAAAAATAAAAAAAAAAAAAAGAAAAAAAATGTTTTTCGTTTCCTTTTTCACGACGGTTAAAACTTTGTTTTATTTATATATATAAAAAAAAAAAAAAATTATTATTGTTATGCTAAATAAAAGTTAACAAAAAAAAAAAATTAAATTAAATTAAATTAAATTAAATTGAATTTAAAGTAAAAGTTTATAAAAACTTTATAATAATAATAATAATAATAATAATGATAATAAAAAGGAAAAAGTAAATGGAAAAAATCATTTAAAACGGAAGTTGGATAACTTAAAAAAAAAAATCTTTTTCTTTTGCCAAAGTGCTTTGGCAGTCGCCATTTCCGGTTTAATGGAGGATTTACAGGAAGGGGAATGGGAGGAAATGGGAGGGGAGAAAAAGAGTGAAAAGAAAAACTCGGTCGAAATTAAAAACAAGTTTTTCTTTTTTTTTTTTTTTTTTTTTTTTTTTTAAGTTAATGGTTGAAACCGCCACGAGAAAAAAGAGAAAAAATTATGCTTTGAAAACCTTTTTCATTTTTTTTTCTTTTTTTTAATTAAACCTTTCGGAAAATCTAAAATTTTTTTTGATGTTATTATTATTATTATTATTAGTGATATTATAGCAGACGAATTTAATTCGGGTTTTTAAACAATTCGCAGGGTTTAACGCCACAAAAAAAAATTTTTTTTGTTTTTTTTTCCTACTCCGCCTCCTTCTTCTTCTACTCCTCCCCCTTCCCCTTTCGTTCTAACAGTTTTGCCAATGATGAAAAAAAAAAAAAATTTTTTTTAATTAAAATAAAAAAATAAATAGTTTCCTAACGAGAGAGAAAGAGAGAGAGGAAGAGAAAGGAAGAGAAAATGTCTGCCAAAAAAAACGAATTTTTAATTTTTTTTTTTTTTTTTGTGTGTATTATATAAAAATAATAACTCTGGGGGAGGGGGAGGGGAAGGGGAAGAAAAATTAATAAATAATTTAAAATAAATTTGGCGGGATTTCAAAAAAGTTTAAAATTTTATATGAATTTCAAAGAGTCAAAGATCTATCAAACGTTTCATTAATTTTCACAAACAAAAAAAAAAAATTTTAGTAGAAATTTTAAAAAAAACAAACAAACGAACGGGCGAACGTTTTACATTAACCGAATTTTAATTTGTTTTCTCTCTCTTATAACGACGGTTTGACAACCGTAAAAGTGATTACGTCACATTAGTAACGTGTGACGTAATGAATAAATTATTATAATCGATTAAAAGCCAAAGTGAATGGATGGACGTGACGGTGACGACGACGACGACGACTTTTCAATCGGTCAAACGTGAAAATTTTCACAAAAATTTTTTTTTAAAAATAATTTTAACGAAGAAAAATTTTATCATGTTGGCAACTCCGAAAATAAATAATGATGATGATGTCGCATGACGTCATGCATGTGTGAAAAAGATTTTATGGTTGTTGACGATTGCGATGAGAAAGTTGGAAAAGAAAAGATGGATGGAATCAACTTCGCAATGGTTTAGGAAAATTATTATTATTATTATTATTATTATTATTATCGAATCCCGACTTTCCATACGAAGGAAAATTTTGTTTTTCAATTAGATATAATAATCAGAGGATTTCAAAACGATGGAAAAACTTTGGTTTCCTGTAAAAAAAAAAAAAATTTTTTTAAAAAAACGTGGTTTCATACATTTAAAAAAAAGTTTTTTTTTCATGGTTTATTATACCTCGCCACACTTCCGTTTCCGGTTTTTTTTTCCACGTACGTTTTTCCCATCATTCATTTTTTTTTTTTTTTTACCTCACTCTAACTCTCCCTCTCTTTCTCTTTCTCTTTCTCTTTCGTTTTTTTTTTTTTTTTATTACTCCTGATCGGCTAACCATTTCCGTTTCCGATTTTTCCATAGTTTCATCCGATTTCGACACGTTATGACGTCATATTTTCATTTAAAAAAAAAAGGAATTCTTTGCAAAAAAAACCCGGATTTTGATGACTTTTACGCTAAAACAAAATAATAATAATAATAATAACGTTTTTTTTTTGTTTCGGTTCAGATCGTTAATTTTTTGCGTTTTGTTGTGGAAAAATTTTTTTAATAATAATAATGATAATGATAATGATAATAATAATATTTATTTAAAATTTTTAAATGAGGGTTGTAAATATAAAAACTTAATAAATTTTTTTTTTTTTTTTAGTTTTCATGTCTCTCTTAAGTAATATATAAACCTTAATTGTTTTTCCGATTTTCTCTCTTCCTCTCCCTTTCTCTCTCTTTCTTTCTCTCACTCTCTCTTTCTCTCTTTCTATCTCTATCATTTTTTTTTATTTGTTGAGGGAAAAACCGAAATTAAAACCCAAATATTTAAATAAAAAGTATTTTTCCAAACAATTTTCAAAAAAAAGAAAAATCAAACATAATCAAAGAAAAAAAAACAAAATGGCGACAAAAATACTTTTCTTTTTTTTTATAAAAAAAAACATTAAAATTTATTTTGTCGCACACTTACAAAAAAAAGCAGAAATGTAATTATAAATAATTAATCAAAAAAAAAAAAAAAGAATAAAAAAAATTTTTTTTTTTTTTTTTGGAACGCAATCAAATGGGAAATGCAGTTCAAGTTTTTTTTTTTTTTTTTTTTTTTTAACTTTTAAATTTTGAAAAAACAAAAAAAAAAAATCAAGAAAGATTAATAATAATAATAATAGTTGGACGTTTTTTTTGTCACCAAAATAAAAAAAAAAACGATTTCATCAGTTGTTATATAAAAAAACTTTTATTTCCGGTCAAAAACCAAAACAAAAAAACAAAATTTTTTTTTGTGGGTTTTCCTCGGTTTATTTTTTTTCTTTTTTTTTTTTCAATACGTCACAATAATAATAATAATGATATAAAAGAATGTAAAAGTTATTATTATTATTAATATTACGTTTGAATTAAGAATGAAAAAGGAGGAAACTGATTAAAGGATAATAAAAATAATAATGGTTTATATTAAACTAATAAGTTGTAAGAATCAGCGATGAATGTTTGGGGAGGTGGAGAAAAAGGGGAAGGCGGTGGTGGTGGTGGTAGTAGAGAAGTAGAAAATTTTTTTTTTTGTTCTTGATAAACGGTTCGGGAAACCCCAGAAAATTTTTTTTTTCACAATTCAATAATTTTTATATAAATAATTAATGATGAAACTTAATAAAAGATTTAAAGTCGTCCTCCAAAAAAAAAAATTTTTTTATTCTTCTTCTCCCTTTTTCTTCTTCCTTTTTCTTCCTTTTACTTCCCTTTTCTTCTTCCTTTTTTTTACTTTAGTAATAAAAAAAAAAAAAAATTGTATTTGACGTTTAGAACTGAAGAAGCAGAAGAAAAAAAAAAAAGAGAAAAAATTATTTCCTTTATCTTTTATTAATAAAAAGAAAGTTTTTTTTTTGTATTTTCGGATTATATTTTTTTTGAGATCTCGTTCGTAAGAAAAAAAAAACGTGGAAGTGAGGAGGCAGAAGTAAAAGGAGGAGGGAGCGGGGAAGGAGGAAAGGGGAGAAAATGATGGAAAAGATGGAAAATCGGTAGGAAAACTGTGTAGAGAAAAAAAAAGATGAAAAATGATGAATTTTTGTCGAGGGTTTTTTTTTTTTTAAAATAAAGAAAAAAATATCAAAATTTTCAAATCGTGAAAATGATTATAATAATAATAATGATAATAATAATAATAATAGTAATGATGATGATGATGATGATGATGATGATAATGATGATGATGATGATGATGATGATAATAAATTCAATAAATTCCAATCGAAAAAAGAAAAAAAAAAAAACGCTTTTATTTGATCGCGTTTGCGTTTTGTTTTTTCCCCAAATGTTTTCCACCGCACGGTTCCCCCCTTCCCCCCCCCGAAAATTTCGTGATAACGAGGTGATAACGATAAAACATATATATAAAATCATAGGAGAGAGAGAGAGGCGCGGAAAGGTCACCCGGGAGGAAAGGGGCGGGGGAGTGAAGTTTAATATTCATTTTTTTTCCCCTCCCCATCAACATCGCGTTCCCATCGGAAAATATTCGCATGGATTTTTTTTTTTTTTTAAACAAGGAAAAACTTTTTTTTTTTTTTGTTTAGAGTTTGTTGCGTGCGAAATGTTTTGAAACAAACAAAAAACAAACATGGAGGAGGAAGAGGAGGAGGAGGAGACTGGGTAAAATAAATAAATAAAAAAAGAAAAAAACGGAATATTCTTGCATTCCGTTAATAAATCATTCTTACTCAAAGGAAGTAATCTTGTATTTTCACCTTTACGACCTTTAACCCGTTTATCAACTCAACATTTTTCCATCCTTTTAACATTTTATTGTTGTTTGTTGTTGTTGTTTGTTCGTTTTTATTTCCACGAGAAATTTTTTATTTTTTACGTTGAATGATCAATATTGTTATTTTTACATAAAAATAAATTGTTGTAAATTCGAGATTTGAAAAAAAAAGGATTAACCTTTGAGTAATTTTCAATAAGATTTACATTCGAAAAAGGAAAAAAGGAAAAAAAAAATGGAAAAAAAAATCCTTTTAAAAACTTTGTCTTAACAACTTTTTATTATTATTATTAAAAACTCTTATTTAAAAAGAAATTTAGAAAAGATTAACCCCGACCAAGAAAAGAAAAAAAGGATTAAATAATAATAATAATTATAATCGTAATGACTATAATTATTATTATTATTATTTCTTAGAAATTACTTTTAATACCCTTTCGTTAACCCCCCGTCTCCCCTTTCTCCCTTTCCCCTTCATTAACAATCTTTTACACCGGTTATTCCAACACGAATTACAATTTTATTCTTTTTCCTTTTACCATTTAAAAAATTTTTCATTTCAGGTTCATTTTACGGTGCGAGTTACATTCACGTACCTTTACAGGATGCTAAAAGCACGACGGATATTCATTTCCGGTTTAAAACTAAAAGATCGGATTCGTTTTTACTTTTGGTTGCCGGAAGAACGGATTATTGTATTATACGTTTAGAATTTGGAAAATTGAAGGTACGTTCAGTAATCATCATCCTTCTTTTTTTTTCCTTTTCTTAAACCGTCATTTATTATTATTATTATTTTTTTTTTAAATTAAAAATTTACGATTATTTAAAAGAAAATGTTTTGTATTTTTTATTTTAAAACCGGAAATAGATAAGCGCGGCCATCTTGTTATAATAAATTTTAAAATTATTTCTTTGATGTAGTCGTTTTCATTTGTAAAAAAAATAAAGATTCTTTTTATATTTATTTCCGTTATTTTAAAATAATGATGATAATGATAATAATAATAATGATAGGTGTGTGTATAAATATACGAGTCGGAGAACAGTAGACGGGAATAAAAGGAGAGGAAGGAAGGAAAAAAGAGAGAGAAAAAAATTTTTTTTTTTTAAAAAAGTTAATTGAAAAATTAAAAATGTCGGAAGGAGGAGGGGATTGTGAGGGGAGGGAATAATGTGACGACAAATATTATTTATTGATTTTTTTATTATTATTATTATTATTAATAAAATTAAAATCGATAAATCTTTATCTTTACTTAATTATTATTATTAATTTATCGTAGGAGGAAAAAAAAATTTGATTTATACAAAGAAAATTTCACGATTTTCGTTTTTTTTTTTTTTTAATAAAAAACGGAAAAAGAAAAAACGAAGGGGAGGGGTCTAGGAGGAAGAGAAAAAAGAGGAGGGTCGATGGAAAAGTAATTAAAGTTTATTTATTAATAATAATAATAATAATAATATTAAAATTTTTTTTTTAATTTAATGAAAATTCTCGTGTGTTTGTCGTCGTCGTCGTCGTCGTCGTGGGTGTTTATGTACATTTTGAATGTTTTTTTTTTTTTTTACAAAGAGACTCGTTTGTTGTTTGTTGGATTTTGTTTTCGGGGGATGGGGGAGAAGGGAGGGGAAAGAAAATATTTTTTATACTTTTCAAATCAATTCTGCGTAAATTATTTTTTTATGTAAGGAGAAAAGAAAACAAAAAAAAGGAAATTATTAAATCGTGTGAATAATTTTAAAATGATTGTTTTCTTTTCCCCTCCCCTCCCCTCACTCCCCTCTCTCCCTCCCCTTAAAAACAAAAAAAAATTAATTTTTTTTTTTTAATGAATCGTGAGTCAGCTGTTAGCAAACTCATGACCGCAGCAAATGAAAATTAATTTTTTTTTTTTTTTTGCTTTTATTTTCCAAAACTTTGTTTTATAATTTATATAAATTTTTTACTTCATTACACAAAGGAAAAGAAAAAAAGGAAAAAAAAAAAGGAATTTACCGAACGTAATAAAATTTTTATTTATTTTTTATAGATTCGGATTAATTTAGGAGCTGGAGAATCGGAAATTTCGTCTGCTAGAGGTTTAAAATTAGACGATCTTAATTGGCATGAAGTTTTTATAACGAGACGAGATGCCGAATTTGTTTTGGTCGTTGATAACATTCATATCACTAAGTGAGTTTTATTATTATTATTAACAATTTTCCAGTTGGCAGCTCTGATTTTTTTTTATCATTATAAAAATAATTTGTTTTAAAAAAAGTTTCCGATTTTCATTCAACTTCATGATTAATTATTTTATTTTATCATTTCGCTAAATAAAAAATTTTAAATAATGGCGGCTCTTTTTTTTTTTTTTTTTTTTTTTTTTTTTTTTTAAAAACAAAAATTTCTTCGAGTTAATTACGAGTTTAAAAAAAAAAAAATTCTAATGATAATAATAATAATAGTAATTAAATTAAAATCGTTATATTATTAATAAAATTAATTAAAATATAATTATTATTATTATTATTTTTCCAGAGAAAAACTGCCTGGAAGATTTTACGAATTAAATATTCATTATGGAATTTTCCTCGGTAGTCAAGGAGATTTTACTGAGCTTTTTTTGGGTCATCACGAGTCCCTAAGAGGTTGCCTTTCTCACGTCGATTACAACGGTATAAACGTATTGAAAAAAGCAAGAGAAAGAATCGGACAAGTCGATGTACAAGGTGTCACGTGGTCATGTTCTCCAGAATTCGAAGCGGGATACGATAAAGAAATAAGTTTCGTTGAAAATGGAGCCTTCATGACTTTACCAAATCCAATAACGAGGAGCGGAACGAGGTTTTTACCCCCCCTCCCCACGAAAATCGTTCATTTCGCGAAATGATAATGATAATGATGATGATTTTTTTTACAGATGGGATTTTAACGTGAAAATATCAAATCACAACGGTTTGCTCCTTTACGGATCAGGATTAACATCGAAATCGGATTACGTTGCCGTTGAAATCGTCGACAGTCAAATAAGATTAATCGTTGATCGTGGAAATGGTGCAGCCGAACTCATAAGCGATGATTCAATATCCGACGGTTACTGGCATTCTGTAACGGTTTTTTTCACACCGACCATATTAGAAATAATAATTGATAAAAAATCATCGAGTTTACAATTAACTCCGACGGAAAATCGTTATTTAGATTTAGATATCGGAGATGTTTTATTCATAGGTATTAAATCCGCCATTTAAAAAAAAAAAATTTTTTTCCTTTTTCTATCTAAAATGGAAGATTTTTTTTTTTTTTTTTTCAAGGTGGAATGGAACTTAATAAAAGAGCAAGAGCATTGGGACAAGGTATAAAATCCGCGGATGTATCTATAAAAGGTTGTTTGAAAAATATCACGTTCGATGGTAAAAGATCCGGTTTTCCAGATGCTAAAATAACCGTTGGTTTATTACCGGATTGCGTTTGGGAATATCATTGTAATAAAAATCCCTGCGTTGAAAATTCAATATGCATACAACAGGGAGTAGAATCTTTTAAATGCGAATGCGATAATCCACCGTGTGTTAAACCTGAATATACTGATAATTATAAGGTATCGATATAATTTTTTTTTATAATAAAATAAAATAAAAATCCTTAACCGTAAATAAATTTTTGTTTTTATATAATTAAAGATATTTTCAAAAACATCTTTGCCAAGGGATTTGGAAATAATTAAATTAGTTCCGGTTATTACGGAAGAAGGAAAAAATTCATTGATAACCACTGATAATATCGACGTGGTTTTAGATTATAGAAAATATGGCGTTAGAGATTCCGGTCTTCTTTTTAGAATATTAAAACCTCCAGAATTTGGAAAGATTTCCGTTGAAAATTGGGATAAACGTGGGTTGTCACGTCAGGTTTTCACGCTTTTAGACGTTGCCAAGGATAAAGTATTTATTTCTTTTTCCCCCCAATCACCCCCCTGCACCCCCCCCCATTCTCTCTTTTATTTTTAAATCGAATTTTTTTTTTTTTTTCTCGTAAATTCCAAAGATTTATTATCTTCATGACGGCTCGGAAAATCATCACGATGTTATAACATTCGATATGGAATTATCACCGGAATCTGGATTTTTACTTCCGGGTTATCTACAAGGAAGACACAGATTCGTTTTACACGTTAATATAACACCCGTTAACGATCCTCCACATCTCGAATTGGGTCCTGGAAAAGTATTGAGACTCGCACAGGTAAAAATTTAAATAAATAAATTTTTAATCCTTCGTTTGTTTGTAATTTTTTTTTTAATAAAAATAAAAAATTTTTAAAAATAGGGTACTAAAAAAATTTTGTCGAAAGATCTTTTAAATGCCGAAGATCCCGATAGTCCGACATCGGATTTAGTTTACACTGTTTTAAACCAAGGAGGTAAACCGGAAGAAAAAGGTTATCTGGAAAGAATCGGAAGACCCGGATTAAAAGTTGACACATTTACACAAAAGGAAGTTGACAACAATGTTATTATTTACGTTCACAGAGGAAAAGAAAGTTCAAATTCTCGTTTAGCTTTACAGGTTTGTTTGTTTGTTTGTTTGTTTGTTTTCCTCTCATTCTTTCGTATTTAAAAATTTTGTTTTCTATCAATTTAAAGGTTTCGGATGGCATAGAAACAAGTCCACCGATATTTTTAAGAATATCATCATTTCCGTTAGAAATAAGATTGTTAAATAACACGGGTAAAAAAAATTTTTATTAATTTTTTATTAATTAATTAATTAATAATTAATAAATAAATAAAATTGATTATTGCGTTTTTTTAGGAATTATTTTAACGCATAAATCATTTATGAAAATAACCGGACAAAATCTTAGTTTCGTTACAAACGCGGAAGATCCGACATTGGAAATACGATACGAAATAACAAAATTACCTCAATATGGCGTCATTCAAAGATTTATAAATTTAGAAAAAAAAAATTCCGACGAAACATTTAATGGATCATCATTATGGCAAGTCGTAGAACAATTTACGAGTCAACAAATATCGAGAGAAGAAATTCGATATTTACACACGAATCAGTCACCATCCCATGATTTTTTCAAGGTTAAAACCGGAAACACAAAAAAAAAACGTTTTATTTAAAAAAATTCAAAATTAAATTTTAATTTATTTTTTTACTTCCAGTTTAAAGTTTCCGTGGGACAAGTAAAAAATCCAACGGAATACGACTTCCGCGTGACGTTTACAAAATTATCAATCGAACCTATAAGTTTGGAAGAAATTTATTTAAACGGTACGAAAGATGCGATGATAACGGAAAAAGAACTTGAATACGTCACAAAACCGTTAAGAACTGATAAGAAAAATATCGTGTACGAAATAATTAACGGTCCGAAATACGGGTATTTGTCTCTCGTCACGAATAAGAGACAACATTTGCAAGACGGTGATTTTTTCACGCAGGAAGACGTAGAGAGAGAAAGGTTCAGGTACAGGCTACATCGTAAAGGTTATTCTCACATAAAAGACAATTTCGTGTATAAAATTAAAGTTCAAAACGCGGAAACGTCACCGAGAATTTTAAATATTATTTATTCTCCCAATCAAAAACTTAAAAATGAAGTTCAGGTTACATTGGAAGGTCTTCAGGTAGACGAAGGTGGTCGACAAGTTCTTTTGCCCACGAATCTCGATCTTCGTGCTAATTTTATAACGTCTTTGATGTACAACGTGACTCAGGGACCACAATTCGGACGATTGGAAATAATGGATGATTCATTACAAAATATTTTACGTAAAAATTCATCTTATTTCACGTCCGAAGAATTATTCTCTGAAAAAGTTTACTACGTACACGACGATTCGGAAACGAGAAGCGATAGATTTAATTTTGTAGCTTTATCGAACGAACAAGAAGATTTTCAATATGTCGGAGAATTTCACGTTAATATAATATTAAAAAACGATAACACACCCGTTAGAGTCATTGATAAAATTTTCAACGTGGTTATAAATGGTGAAAAACTTCTAACCGGAAGAGATTTAAAATATTCTGATGCGGATATTGATACTAAACCCTCGGATATAATATATACGAGAAGAGGGATACCAAATGGAGGTTTATATTTAGCTAAAGACCCTACAAAACCAGTTTTCGAATTCACACAAGATGATTTAGATAAAGATTTGATTTTATTTAAACACGAGGGTACGGAATATGGTAAAATAGGTTTGTGGATAACCGATGGACATTTTTATGCAAACGGTTTACTAGAAGTAAAAGCTTCTCCCCCTTACATACTCATAAATAATACGAATTTGATTGCTCAAAGTGGTAAAGTCACTCCTATAACTACGTCACATTTAAGTTCCGAAACGAACCTGAACACTCAAAGTCACGAAATAACTTATAACGTCATTGAACCCCCCCAACATGGTTACATAATGCTTTTACCGGAAGAAGAAACCTTAAAATCATTTACGCAATTGGAATTAGAACGTAAAAAAGTTTTCTACAGCCATTTTGGTGATTCGTCCGTGAAGGATTATTTCAGGTAATGATTCTTATTATCGTCACCCCGTGTGTGAAAAAAGCGCGCCAAATAACAATAATAATAATAATAATAATTTTTTTGTAGGTTTCAAGTCATAGCTCAAGACACAACAGCAGAAAGAATTTTCAACATAAGAATTTATCCATCGAGTTTTTGGGAAGATCTCATCACACGTAATTATACTCTATACGTCGAAGAGTCAACGAGCATAACGATAACAAATAATAATTTGGAAGTAATAAAAAAATTAATTTACCTTCGAGCGATGATAATAATGATAATGATAATAATAATCACGTTAAAAAACGTTTCAATTCAGGTAATGCATCCGAACATAGCACCGAGCGATATAATTTACTACGTCGTCAAACAACCTTCCTACGGTACTTTAGAAGTTGATTCCGTCGTAGCAACAGCAGCAGACGACAGCAAAGACGATTCGAAAAATTTAATTAAAATATTCGAACAGTCAACAATTAACGATCGTCATTTACATTACGTTCAGGTAAGAAAAAAAATTTTTTTCCCCTTTTTTTTCTTTTTATTTCCGGTTTTAAATTTGAAAAATTGAATTTTTTTTATTTTGTCGCCGCTGCCGCCGACAGGAAATCGCAAATCAAACGAAAGATTTAATTATAATGGACGTGACGAATGGCATAACGTGGATACGAGGTTTAGAACTTAATATAATCGTTATACCGGAAGTTATTTACATACAAGGCGGTCGTTTCGAATGTCTCGAGGGTGATTCCACTCAACTTCCGAATACTTTATTCACCGTACAAAATAATTATTATCAGAATAAAATCATAGAATATGATATCGTTGAAAAGCCAAAACACGGATTTATTTATTTATTTAAAAAACCGGAAACGCCCATACAAAAATTCACTAAACAACAATATGAAAATGGTCTCGTTCAGGTAATGAGAATTTTATTTTATTTCATTTTTTTTTCATTCGACTTCGGATTTATTGATCGGGGAGGGGTGGTTTTGTATTTTTAGTATCGTCACGACGGAAGTGAAACCATCGAAGATGAATTTAAAATAATCGGTAAAACAGAAGATAAAGAAAGTACGATTGTGACGGTGAATGTTAAAATTCTTGAAATAAACGATCAAAAACCTTATTTGGTAAATAACAAAGGTTTGGAACTTTGGGAAGGTTCTTCCGCCATAATAACATCAAAAAATTTAGGTATTCGATTGTTAGAACACTATTAGAGCGTATTTTGAAACTGTTTTAAAACAAAAATTGTTTTTTTTTAGCCGTAAAAGACGAAGATACGTTACCGGAACAAATATTATTTACGGTAACATCGGTTAAAACCGGTCATTTGGCACTGGTAACAAATCCTAACAAACCTATTTTACATTTTACGCAGGCGCAAATCGATTCAAGTCAAATTTTATTTTTACACAAAGGTAAATTATTATCAAAAAAAATTTATTTAATTTATTAATAATAATTATTAAACGTGTTCCGCCATTTTTTTTTCTTTCCTCCCCGTACAGGCGGTCTTTATGGTAAATTTCAATTTTTTTTCACCGACGGCGAAACAATTTCGGAAAAAATAAATTTTAACATAACAGCAAAAGTCGTTAAAATAAATTTGGTCAATAATGAAAACCTACAAATATTTCCAACGTTGAAAAAACCAATAAATTCAGATCTTTTGCTGTCGGTGACGTCAGATCACACGAGTTCGAGAGGTAATTCTATAACTTATTGGATAAGGAAAAAACCGGAATTGGGAAAATTAGTTTTAAAAGATGAGAAAAATAATTTCGTGGAAGTAGATAGATTTACTCAATCGGATGTTAACGATACAAAAATATGGTATCATCATACGAAAAAATTTAGAAATTTTTACGCACAAGATAATTTCGAATTTGACGTGCACGCAGAATTCACTCACGCGTTAGTCGAACAGGTACGATATAAATAAAACAAATTTCATTTTAAGTTTCAGTATTGCCAATATTTTAAAACTTAAAACAAATTTTTAGATTTTTAGTATAAACATTTCCGTTTCTTCCGGAGGACTCGATCACTTTCTAGACATTTCAACGGTCGAAGTGAAAGAAGGTGATTCGAAAACAATTCGAATCAACACGAATGAATTAATATCGTTTTTAACAATTCAAGCCGGTTTGGAATCTCCTACTATTCAAATTCATTTGTTTAAAAAACCTACGCACGGTCAAATATGCTACAGGTCCGAGTGCAACGTCACAATATTTTCCCAAAATCAATTAAACATGGGAGAAATAATTTACAGGCACGATAATTCGGATACGTTACGCGACGAAATTAATTTTTGGATATACCTCGAACCCGGTGACGTACTTTTATGTAACGTAACAATCCCCGTTAAAATAATACCGGTTAACGATCAACCTTTTTCAATAATAACACTATCTCCTCATTTGACGGTTGTCGAAGGACAAAAATACGTATTGACCAAACACGATTTACTCACCGAAGATGCCGACACGTCACCCGAAGATATCGTTTACGATATAATAAACGGTCCTTCGCAGGGTACCGTTTCCGTTTTGAGAAACGACACGAATAATTTAGATTTAAGCGGACGATTCACTCAAGAGGACATTAATTCGGGAAGGGTGGTTTATCATCATTCGGGTTCTATACAACCCACGAGTTTTTATTTTAGAGTGTCCGACGGTAAATTCAATCCGACTTACACCGTTTTCAACATACAAGTTTTGCCTTTGATATTAAACATAACGAGTTCGAATCCTGTTTATTTGCAACAGTGTTCTAGTGTCGCACTCGTCACGCCCGATAATTTTCAAATCGATACGAACGGAGATGTCGGTAACGTCAAATACAACGTAACGAAAAGTCCAAAAAATGGCGTCATTTATTTGGGCGACGTACCATCGAATTTTTTCACACAAAACGATTTGGAAAATAAAAAAGTAATGTACATGCAAACGGTCATGTCGGCTCCGGGTGATTCTTTTCAACTCGGGGGTTGGATAATCGAAGTAGAAAATCCACCCAGAGTCGAAATCAACGTCGTTATCAAACCTTTGATAATAACGGGTATATTCACGCCGATCGTCGGTACCAAAAATCGTTTGGGATTATCGGTTTTGGACGCGTCGCCTTTAGCTAAAGTTACCAATAGTAATCCAGTATACGAAGTTATTAAAAAACCAAGATTGGGAAGATTGAAAAAAATAATAAGGAGTTCGGGAGAAAAGAAAAACATTAAAGAAAAAGAAATCGGTAGGTTTTCGCACGAAGAACTCAAAAGCGGTGTCATTTATTACGTCACGAAAAAATCAATAATGGCGGATGAAATATACGGTTTGGACGATTTGATGATTTTACAATTGGTCGCATCAATATTTCAACCTGCAAAAGTTGAATTAAAATTTAAAGTCGTACCTGAAACAAATCTATCGGTGAATTCAATAGACGCCATATCCCAACAACATCCTAAAATGCCGGCATCGAAAAATCCTATAAGTCAAGATGGCGGCATAAGAGTTGCGAGTCCGAATATAAAAAGTGACTATTTATTAATATTAGGTATGATTGTGGGAGTGTTGTTTTTAGCAATAATAGTTGTCATTATCGTGAGGTGTCGAACGGTTAAAAGCGAAGAAAGAAAATCAAATAAACAAGATTTACAGGGTCCTTTACCCTTGCCCCGTCCGCCGGACGATTTGATGCCCTCCACTGGAAGAATAAAAAATTTTACGTCATCAAACGGCTCAACTCCAAATTCGATACCACAATGTAAAGTCATACCCATAGGTCCTGTGGATTCAATAACGAGTTCGGATTTGGAAATCAACGCTCGGTATCCATACGGGATATCGGATGATCCCGTCGAAGATTGGAGCAGTTACGACACGTCCGAAACCGGATATCCTCACAGAACTATTAATCCTATGCTTAGGAGAAATCAATATTGGGTATGAATGTAAATTTTGTTTTTTTTTTTTTTTTTTTTCTCTTTCTCTTCTTGTTTTTGTTATTAAGTGAATTATATTTATCGCGAAAAAAAAAAAAAAATTTATTATGTACGTGTAAACGAGAGACTGAAATCAATTTAAAAAAAAAAAAAAAATTTTTTATTAATTATTTTTTTTTACTCAGACAATAATAATAATAATAATTAAACCGCCATTTGTAATTTAAATTACGATTGGAAAAAAAAAAAAAAATTTATACAAAAAAAAAGTACCGATCTAAGGTATAAAGCTCATTAAATGGAACCTGAATAATAAATTTAAAAAAAAATTTTTTTTTTTTAATTACTTCCCCTTCTTTCTTATTCCCTAATCATTTATTCGCCATCTTTATATTTTTAATCATTCGATTATAAATCGATACGATTCGATTCGAGTTTTTTTTTCTTTCGTAATTTTTCGATTTCACATCGGGTTACGCTCGATTTCCTCTTCGACACTCGATTTGACACTCGGCAACAAAAAAGAAATAATAATAATAATAATAATAATAATAATAATAAAATTTCCGTTAAAAACTTTTTTAATTTTCATTTTTCAATTTACATTCTTATATGAAATGTACTCAAAAATTCAGGAGCTCTCGTTATCACGTGTTCAAATTCCATAAATGAAAGTTTACCATCTCCGTCAACGTCGGATTCCTCTATGACTTTTTCACATACCTGAGAAATTTCTTCAGGTGTGAGTTCGTTTCTCGTTAACAAACGCAAAGCAAGTTCTAAATCTTTATGTCCGATGTGTTGATCTCCGTCGAAATCTGCAATGTCAAATCATTCCTTCAAAGGTATTCGACCTACGTGGATTAGGACCTACGCGAGTAGGTACGTACCGTATATTTTAAAAGCGTAAAAAACTTTTATGTCTCTCGGTGCGTGTTCACTAAAAACGGACAAAAGATCTAGAAAATCTTCGAACGTGAGATTTCCCTTTCCGTCGTTTGAAAAAACTTCACAGATTCTTTGCCTGAAAGGATTTTCCTTCAAAAAAAAAAAAAAAATTAATCAATCATCTTAAAAAAAAAAAACGAACCCTTTCAAAACCTGAACCTTAACTTACTCTAAGCTCTGGCAATTTGAGTACTTCTTCCATCGACACCAAAACGGTCACGGGTTCGTTTTTTGTCATGGTTTTAGGCACGACATCCGGATTTATTTCCCGAAACCTTTTGTGCACTCTTAATATTTCTTTCCTCGTGAAAAATGTACAATCCTTACACACAAAAAAATAAACGATTACGTGATGGCGACGATGAAAAATTAACCCCCTCAACATTATAAATAATAATTACCTGATAATCTTCCAATTGATCTTCGGTAAACGTCACAAATTTATTTCCCATCTTTCGATTCAATTTTATTATTATTCATTTAAACAAAAAAAAAAAAAAAAAAAAAAAAAAAAGGAGAGAGAGAGAGAATGAGAGAGAGAGAAAAACGTTCACTTATGTTTTAACATGTATTACACACGTTCGCTTTTGTTAGGTTAACTTAGATGATGTTTTCTGTTTTTTTTTTTTTTTTTTTTGTATTAAGGTCAAAAAATGGGCGTGGTCCACGAATGGGGTAATAGAAAATTGTCGATGGATGCGAACGTGGTGTCGGTGGATTTTCAATTTCGAACGAACGGTTAGTTAAATTTAACGTTTTTTTTTTTTTTGTATAAAATTTGTCCGTGAAATTTTTTAATGTTTTTTCGTTAATTTAATTATTACGATTCATTTTGAAAATAATATTTTGAACGTGAAATACGCCGCCATCTTTTTTTTTAATACGACCTGAAAATTAATCAAAGGAATTAAATGAAAGCAAACCGAAAAATTTTGAAAAAAAAAAAAGAGAGAGAGTGAGAGTCGACTCACCCGCCATTTTGAACGAATGCGGAAAATTTCACGGAAGGTTTAATAAATATTCTTGAACAATGTGATCGCTTAAATTAACCAATTGTAAATTGGATGCATCGTCCGGAAGTTTGTTGAATGATTCCACTGATTCCACGATTTCCCTTTCCTCTTCGAGTGTCATTCCATTTTCTACAACTTCCGATATTGTGACCATGCTCAAATCTATGGCAGGAGACGTTGTGAAAACTAATTCCCTTTTATCCGATTGACCCGAATCGAAATTGAGTTCTTCGTAAGTCACGTTTATCGGATCCATGTCTCCCTCGTGCGGGTACCTTAATCCGTATGCGTTCGTTTCGAGATTTCCGTTCACTTGTATTTCGTCGAACGTATTCGCATTCCTGAAATCCGTTTCGAGGTTTTCGAGGGATAATAATTCTCCTCCGCCTTGTTCGTCGCCGTTGCTGACGTACATTTGCGATTTCGAACGATCGTTTATCGTTCCGTCGTAAACTCCTCCGTTTCCCGGATGTTGGGGAAAATTTTCAGGTTGCATCAAATTGTTTTGATGATGATTGTTTTTCTCGTGAAACGTTTTGTAATGGGTTTGCAAGTGACTCGATTGTTTGAAAGCCGTGCCGCAAAAACACACGAACGGCCTTTTTTGCTCGTGTATTCTCATGTGCCTGTTCAATTCGCTTTTTCTCTTGAATTTTTTTTTGCACACTTGACACTCGGCATTTCGCACATCCGAATGTTTCATTAATATGTGTTCGTTCAATGCTGATAATTGATTGAAAGTATTGCCGCACAATTCGCAAACGACGCAAACTTTATTCCTGTGCAATCGTATGTGTTTGGTCAAATTAACTTTCAACGTAAATGTTTTCTTGCATTCGTCACATTCGTAAATGCTCTTGTGAACTCTCAAGTGCCACGTCAATTCACGTTGAGTTTTGTATTGTTTTCCACAGCTTTCGCATATTAATTTATCTTCGTAAACTTTTTCGTACTTGCTCTCGGGGAGTATTATCTTGGCTTTTTCAAAATGCGATTTCCTTTTCTCATGTTTTTGCAATGCGTCCATGGTTCTAAAACTCTTCACGCAATATTTACAATAATATTTTTTTTCCAATGAATGAGTCGCCATGTGATTTTTTAAAACGACATTTTTTTTAAATACTTTATGACATATTTCGCATTCGAATTTCGGTTCTGGACCTTTAACTTCGTGACCATCTTTTTTGTGCTTGTACAAATCAACTTTTGAAGTTACCGTTATGTCGCAAGTCAAGCATTTATAAGTACCCGATTTGTGAACCGAAACGTGAAACAATAATTGTTGCCTCCTGTAAAACTTCATTTTACATATTTTACATTTCCAAATTTTTTCGGATTCGTGAACAAGCGAATGCTCTTTAAATTTTTCTTTTGTAGGCAGTAACAAACCGCAGGACAAACAAACAAATTTCCCTTTGGAATGTTCTACTTGATAATGATTGTATAAACCTAAATGACGTCGAAAACTCATGGCACAAAATCTGCAAGGTATTAAATCCCTTTCCATTTTAATATCCGGATGTTTTTCTTTTAAATGATTTTTATAAAGTGCCCACGTGCTAAATTTTTCTTCGCAGTACCTACAATTATTATCATTATGACCCAATATGTGTTTTAAATAATGTCTTCGATACTTAAATTTTTCATCACATTCGGAACATTTTAACAATGATAATTTGCATTCTTTTTTTTTCTGATGCTTCCAAAATAATAAAATACTGTTAAATGTTGATCTACATAATTTACACGATAAGGGAGATTTGCCATGAGTTGTAAAATGCTGCAACAAAGCCGATTTAGTCTCGCATGTAGTCATACATCCAGGACATTTAAATATACTATTTTCATTTTCTACATAATCAGTATCGACATGTCTTTTTTTCCTAGCAGGCTTCTTTTTTAATAATTTATTTTCTTTTTTATCATTTAATAAATTTTTATAATTTATTGATTTAGTTGAATCCATTTTGTCAGAAATTAATGTTTGATTATTCGAATTTTGGTGTTTTTCTACATTTTCATTTTCATTAAGGCACTCTTTTACGTTTGTCTTTTCAATGAGAGAACTACTCGTAATATCATTATCAACATCTTTAAGTAATTGAGTAAAATTATTAAAATTTACATTATCATGTAGAATTTCACTTTCATTCAAATTTGAACACATGTCATTATCCACCAAATTACATTCATCACTATTAGAATCACAGTTTTTGTCTTCGATTGTAGGAGTGTTTTCGATTTGACAAATCGTAGAAACATTATCGTCTGAACTGTATGACTTTGTAATATTATTACAGTTAATTCCTTCTTTTTCATTGGGAATGACTAAACCATAATTTAAAGCACATTCTTTTAAATATCCCATTACTTCTGTTCGACCTGTTGAGTCTAAAGAGAGAACAGACTGCAACATTGCTTGTACCTGTAACAAAAGGTACTATATTTGAAAAAAATAATCTTAATAAATATCAGTCACTGTATTAATATATATTTTAGGCTACCTAACCTAAATTACTGTTAAATGGAGTAATAAAAAAGTAAAAAACCAAAATTTAAAATATTAAAATAATTTCAAAAATTAATAATTTAATTGGTACTTGTCTTTTTCATTTTGTTTACTTATGTATTTATTTAAAATTATCAAATCAATTTCGACCAGTTGAAAAATTTAAATTTTCTTTAAAAAATTTAATCAATTTTTACTATTTTAAAAAAATAAAAATAAATTAAAGTATTTAATCATATTAAATTTTTGTGTCCTGATCTTACTTGTTTTTTAATTGTATTTAAGTCCATTTTTATAAAAAAAAATGATATATACTAGCTTTATGTGATTACGTCTTTTTACTAAAATAAAAATAAAAAAATTTAATTAGGTAAGAATATAAATTAAATAAGTAAAAATAAATTTGATGTATTTCAAATTTAATAACATGTAGAGTGTATGTTCCAACCACCATTGACTCGTTTTTGTGATTATCGAGAACTCGAGCTTTCGATTAATCGTTTTTTCAACTCGATTTTTTATCTATAACTCGAGAAGAAGAAAACGTTAAAATATTTAAGAAATTTAGTATTTGATATTATATTTAAAAAAAAAATGATTTCAGAGCGTATAATTAATTATATGTAAGTAATTAATGCTTTTTTTCAAAGTAATTAAAAACCATTTATCGTTAATTATCCGATAATTAGCTAGAAAAAATAATAAATAATATAAAAAACTTCAAAAAAACTCTTTTAATTATTGTTAGGTTAAAGAAAGTATAATTTCTGGTAGCAACTTTTGTTTTTGTTTTTATTTATAATATTATAAATTGCCTTTTGGGATATAAAAAAAAGAAAAATGAAAACAGTAGTCACGGTTAAAAATAAATCAATAAAAAATTGACAACCTGTCTTGCTGGAAAACAAAAAAAAAAAAAAAAGTTTTATTATTATTTTGTTTTCACTTCCTCATAGCCTATTTCCGCATGAATAGTTATAAAAAATCTTCATTTAAATAAAAAATAAAACAATAATGGCAATTTATCAAGGGAAGGCTATATATATAACGAAAAATTTTTTATATTCAAAGGTTTTTGTTAAAAATCGGAACACTTGCTCACCTTAAAAATCCACCTTCATATTACTACAGGAAGTTGTTATTTCGCATTTAAATAAAACATATTAATAAATATACTTCAATACGTGATGAAAAGGTCATGAAGTCGAAGGTAGGAACAAAACAGTTTCAGGTACACAATACAAATAAAAAATTTTATAATTTCCGGTTCGTGAGTTCTTGACAATTTAATTAACCTCGTACTTTGAATTGTTTGTTATTCGGAAACAGTCTCGGGTATAAAAACAATATGAATCCCTAAAATCCCCCCATTTCATTCCCTTACCTCCTTTCAAACACTCATTGCATAAAACGAAACCTTTCGATTTTAAATATATTATTAAATTTAAAAAAATTATAAATTCAAAACCTGATATCTGTAATAAAGGCAAGGGGACCTCCCTCCCCAATCGACCTTCGGTTTTTCCAGGTACACTCTTCAAATCACTATAAAATTGTTGAATTAGGTCAGTGTCGTTGTTTTTAATAGGAGCAATCTTTAAATGTTGTGTGGTCGTCATTTGTTTTTAGTTTTCTTTTTTTTTTTATAATTTTTTGCCAACGGTTCCTTAGCCGTACGAAATTATAAAAAAAAAAAATTTTTTTTTTTCCAGTACCGCCAACCTTTTAATTGTATAAGAGTGACAAGGTTTACAAGTGATAGAAGCTGTCAGTTTTTATTTAAAAAAAAAAATTAATATCTGTCTTTCTTTTTCCTTAAATGATTTATAAAAAAAAAAAACTTTTGTTATTTAAAATCCTTCACATAAATCTATTAATTTCTCTTATTGAAGGTATTATCATTATTATTTTTTTCTTTAAATGAGTGAAAGTGATTATTATGTATTCAATAATAAAAACTTATTAAAGAAAAAAATTCATTCATTCATTCGTTCATTAACGTTACAAACAAAACGTTTTTTTTTTAAATCAGGATAATAAAAAAAAAATTTAAGGTTAAATAATAATAATAATAATGAATTAATTACAATATATTTATGTATATTATTTATAAATAAATAACCCATAACCCTTATTTAAAAAAAAAATTTTTTTAGTATTATTTTGTTTGGCACACGAATCAATTTTTCATTGAAATAATAAATTTATTTATACCTTAAAGAAAATTTTAAAAATAATAATAATAATAAATACATTATTTCATGATGGCGATTACAAACAATTAATTAAAATGATTTATTTAATAAATAAAATAAATCATCATGACTGTGTAAAAATTTTTTTTTTTTAAATTATTTTAAATAATCACATTCATTCTTACAAGTATCACAGATCATGCTTTTCATTTTGAAACGATTTTTTTTTCTCACACCCCCTCTTCTCCCTCCCCTACCCTCCCCTTCCCCTATTAAAAAAAAAATAATAAAATATTTAAATAATTTTTTACAAACAATTTAATTAAAACTACTCGAAAAAAAAAAAAAAAAAACAGAAACTTAATGTGATATATTTTACTTAAATCTAAAAATTTATATTAATAATAATAATAATAATAATAATATTTTAAATATGGCGCGATACATTATCACATTATTTAAGTAATGTCTATCAACTAATTTTTTTTCTAATAAAATAATAATAATAATATTTAAAATGAACGATTTAACATTAACAAATAAACGGTTAAAAATTAAGTTACATACCCTTAAATAACTATAAATAAAATAATAATAATAATAATTTGTATAATTAATAACTGTCTAAAAAAATAAACGAATCCTTTTATTTATTTGTTTATTTTTTTTTTTACCGAATTAATCAACAAAACAAATTTCAAAAGGATTACCTTGAGTAAAAAAAAAAAAAAAAGGAAAGAAAAAAAGAAAAGTTTTTTTTTTACACCAACACACGCCCTAAAAAAAAGTTAATAAATTAAAAAATTTAATTGCAATTTATTTTTTTTTTTTTTGACAAAGTCATCAGTAATATTGTTCGGGGTCACACACACGTACACACATACTTCGATCATGTTATTGCAAAAAAAGAAAAAGGAAAAAAGGAAAAAAAAATGTTTGAAATGTTTATTCGAGTCTTAATGAAAAATTAATTAATAAACGAATGAAAACGTGGCAAAAGAAAAAAATTGTTAAAAATTTTTTATTACCGTAATATATTCAAAAGTATTAGAAAGGGATTGAGAAAGAGGAAAAAATTTTATTTGACCTTTTTCAGGTACCCGATTTAATCGACGCGTAAAAATTAGGTTAAATGATAAAAAAAAAAGAAAATTATTTAGTTCGGAGAAAAATAAATATTGACGTCATTGAAGTGTAATGAACTAATGACATTTGTTGATAATATTTATTATCATTATCTTTTTTTTTATTTTATTGGGTGTTAACAAAGCCTTTTGATCCGTCAGGTCCCTTAGGCATGCGTATAACGTTTTCAGGTATGTGTGGAGAACAATTAGACGTACAAACGGATTGAGGTCCGAACGATGTCCGACTGTTCGAATGCATTAGAGGATGATAATTGCAATTTCCAGGAGAACCGAATGATGATCTCCTCGGTAAATCTACCAAATCCCTCGAATTATTTCTCGATAAAAATGGCGGAGCGAAAACATCGGATCCTACGGAATCCCTGCTTAATCTACGGTAATTTGTTATATTTTCCGATGGCAAACTGTCACGACTAAAACGTCTTTGCAATCCGCTTTCGGTGCTAGATATCGAATCACGGCTAAATCTTCGTCCGAGATCAATAGAACGGGTATAAGAACCAGAACTATCCGAACCGGATACGGAATCGTGACTGCATCTTCTTAAAAAGCAACAGGATCCATCGAATCCAGAGAGTCGTCTTAATGCCGGGATTTGATATCCGTTTTCCTGAATTTCTTTATTGAGTGAATATCGACGATAACCGCTCGGTACGGGAGAATCGTAACCGGAGCCCGAACTTGAGTACCTTCTTTCACAGTGTTTACAACAACTACAAGAAGGTCTATCTCGGTACGAATCGGGACAAACGAAATTCGATTCCATAACTCGATTAGCCGAAAATCTTCTTTGTAATCTTGGTATGTCGGCTCCTCTCAGCGGGTGCGGAGATGATGATCTCCTTGAATAAAATTTTGCATCTTCTGTTTCTGAACCGCTTGGACAAGATGAAGAAAGTTCACCTTCCATAAATTTATTAACCACAGTCTTTTTATTTTGCATTCTTTTCTTTTTTTCACTCGGGGGTGCATTCAATTCAATTATTTTCATATCGTGACTTCCTCCTCGGTATTCGTCATTCATCCGATCAATGGCTAATTTGGCAGATTCCGTTCTATCGAATTCAATTAACGCAGATGTTGTTCCATTCATTTCAGGATGCTTGTTGGCAAATGAGCGTACGTCTGCAGGTATGGAACTTCCAGGTCTTAATATTCTTATAAGTGCGATTTCTCCAAATTCTCGGAAAATTTCAGCAACGTTTTCTATTGTCGGTTTATCCATGGGTAAGTTAATAACGACAATTGTACGAGATGGCGTGGTTTGATCGAACGGAGGAAGTGGATCCACTCTTCTCAATTTGGTTTTAGCTTCGTTTACTTCCAACTTTGTGGATTTTTGTAAAGAGTAGGCTACCACCCTCCAGTCTTTTGCCAAATGTTTAACTCTTTTAAAACTAGATATTAATTTTAACGATACATAACCTTCTTTGTTTCTTCTGACGTGTTTTAAAAGGAAAGCATCCTTGGCTATGTTTTCGTCGGAAAAATAAAATTCAACTTGTGCCACGATCCTTTTTACCAAATCATCATCGGGAGGTTCAAATGGAGATTCTTCTTCATCTTCTTCTTCTTCCTTTTTATTCTTATCGATAACGTTTCCTTTTTCTTTAAATCCGGTTGTTTCGCATCCGGAATCTTTTTCGCTGGTACCAGCATCATCACTTCCACTATCCGTCGTTTCATTTTCGGTACCACATTGTTTTTTTTCTTCTGTTTTTATTTTTTGTTCCATGTCACTTTGTGCGCTGTCGTAATTTAAACAAACGTCACTATCCGTGTTGCTATCGACACTTTCCTGCTTGGATAAATTTTTCAAATTTGTTATTTCTTTATTATTTAAATCGTAGGTTTTAATGTCGGATTCTTCAATCGTTTCAAGTTCTTTTCCTAATAATTCTTGTTTATCAAAAATGACAGATTTATCAATTTCACAAGACATATTTTATATAATTCACACTCAAACACTTTTTATTAAAAATAAATAATAATAATAATTTTTAAAATATACTTCACCGTTTAAAAAAAAAAAACCGTTAAAAAAATTTAAATAAAACGGTCATTTTACATAATACTAATAATAATAATAAAAAAAAAAAAAAAAACGTTTTTTCAAAACGGATTAAAATTTTTATTTGAAACTCACGTTTTTTAAAATTAATTTTTTTCTTATTTTCTTTCTTTATTATTATTATTTACTAACAATCCTTTCCGAAGCTTTTCTATAACTTTTAGACAAGCACATGGAAAATCGCGATTCGATTACGATGAAAAAAAAAAAAGAAAAACACGCCGAGTGTGGGCTCTGCGTCCGTGCAAAACAAATTAAACTATAAACTTTTCAATGTCAATTCAAGTCTTTTATAAACATTAGCAAGTTAAATGTCTCGTAATGTAAAAAGAAAAAATAATGTTTAACTTACGGATAAAAAGAAAAAATAAAAAAAAAATTCGGAAGGAAGAAAACTGGATGACTTTGATTATGAAAATCGGAAATAGTAATAAAAAAAAAAAAAACTCGTGATAGAATTTTCCGATATAAATTTTCTTTTTAAAAATTTAAACAAAATTATTTTTATTTAAATTTTTAATTTCGCGACTGTTATCCATTCATAAATATACGTCACAGGTATATTATGAAAATTAAATTTTAATTGCAGGTTTTATATTACATGTTTAGATATAATTCATTAATTATAAATATTAATATTAATAATAACAATAATAATTTAAATAAAACGGAGGCGGTCGTGTCATAATGAAAAAACATAATTTTAATTAATTTTAATAATTTTTTTATGCAAAAGAAGACTTAAAAAATTTTTTTTTTGTTTTTAAATGTTGGTATTTATTAAAAACGCAAATAATTCGAGGGGAAACACATGGAAAATGTTTTTTTTTTTCTAACGGGGAAGTTATTAAACATCCTTGATTGTGGAAAATAACACAAGACAACCGTAAAAAGGGCCTTGATGAGTTTGATTGCCCGGAAGAGACTGAAATATGAAAAATATATTTTTTTCACTCAAATACACACACACACACACACACACGCACACGCACACACAGAACTTTATACATTTTTGAAAATAGGACAAGGATATTGTCAAACATTTTACGTAAACAACTTCCAATAAAATTTTTTTTTTTTTTTTTATTAAATAATTACGTTTTCTGCGGGAAAACTCTATGATTAAATAACACTATTAAAACTTTTTTTTTTTTTTACGGCGATTTATTTTATTATTATTATAATTATTATTATTAATATGTATTTTATCTTTTAGGAAATAAAATCATTTAATTTTCCAGTTTCCTGTTTTATAACTACTACGTTTAAAAAAAAAAATATACGTAAATGGTAGAGGTCAGTGTCGGATATCTATAATATTAAAACCCTAATTTTTATTTTTTTTCTCGTGATTTTTGCGTTGTTTTTTGGGGGGAGGGAGGGGGGGTTTAAATTTTGGAGGAAAGAAGTTGGATCACATAGATGTTTTTTTGTTCGACTCTTTGTTCTTTAAAAAAAAAAAAGAAAATTTTTAATTTATTTAATCGAAAAACCGTTTTAATAAATGAAAAACTATTTTCAATGACGTCACTAAACATAATTTTGATAAAATAATTATTTAATAATTTATGTACGGTCGGAAATATAAAAACATGAAATTAAAATGTAAATACTTTGGATTATAACGCGATAAAGGTTTATAAAAAAAAAAAAAAAAAAAACATGGCGAGTGCAAGGATTTTATTTAAATAAATAAATTATAAATTTACAATAGAACACCTATTAAAAAAAAATTTTGCCCGAAAATAAATAATTTATTTATAATCGCCTTAAAAAAAATTGTTAAAATTGTTAAAATGATTTATATTTACACGTGGTGGTATACATATTAAAAAGTCGTTATTTATTTATTTATTTATTATTAATTAATAATAATAATAATAATAGAAAACTAGATCGTGTGTTGTTGTTGTTATTAAATAGTAAAAAAAATTATTTGAAATCAATAACCCGTCCGTGTTAAATCGATTACTCGATAATCTATCAAATATAAATAAAATAAATAAATAAATAAATAAATAAAATTTATTATTAATTTTTTTATTATTATTATTATCGTTCAGAAATTTTAATAATTATTCAATAGCGTAAGAAAATTAAAATGAATCGTCAATCACGAATCCTTTTTTTTTTATGCTCGTTATCAATAATAATAATAATAATAACGCAATTATAATTTTGATGTGATTTAGCTCAGGTATATTCTCTCTCTCTCTCTCTTTTAATTTAATAAATTTATTTGAAAATAAATAAATTAATAAATTTTACGAGAAAAAAAAATTCCGAAATTATTACCTAACACGTGATAAATTAATCCGATTCTTTAATCCTTTAAGTAATTTAAATTTATTTTAAAAATTTATTCGAGGTAGGTAGGCTGAAGTAGTATGAGGGCGGGGAGGGGGGCGGGTAAAATAGGAAAAATAATAATAATAATGATAAATAATACGGTTTTTACGACGGAGGTCATCGTTTTGACTACGTGTATTAATTCAGGTGTCCCCCCAGTATTTCATATAAATTTTTTTTTTTTCTAAGAAAAATAAAATTAAAATCACAAACGATGCGTTAAAAAAAAACGTGTAATGCGACACAACTTTTAAAATAATAATAATAATAATAATCGATATGCAATATTTATTATTATGAAAAAAAAAAAAAACTTATGATTTAAGTAGATTTTTTTTTTGGAATAAGTAAATAACAAGGTCGAATCAATTATTAATAATAATTAAAAAGTATTAAATTGTAAAAAAAAAAAAAAAAAAAGGATTAAAAAGGATTTCGTGTGTTAAACATAAATATAATTAAATTAAATCGATGGATCGATCGATCGATCGATGAATCGATAATCTTTTAATTCATAATAATAAGGTAATCGAACTATAAACATCGATCGTAATATTTGATTTAATTTTTTTTTTTTTTAAATAAGAACGAATTTAAATCCCTTTCGGCAAGGACTCCTGCCATTTAATATAAAAAAAAAAATTTAAATTTTATTTTAAAAATGATTCATTGAGACCTTTATATATAATTAAAGTTATAAACTTTTCCAAAAACTTTTTTTTTTTCTAATATATTTAAAACATTTTATTTACATTCGATCAATTTTTTATCATTATTGATTATTATTATTGTTTGTAAATATAATCATTCATCATCATCATTATTATAACAACACAATAAAAAATGTTTTCAGGGGAAAATTTTCACCTTCGTGTTAGTTTTTCTTTTTTCTTTTTTTTTTATGTATAGTCGGTTAAGTTAGGACAAAGGTGACCTTTTGAATAATGATAAATAAAATATTAAAAATATATTTTGATGTTAAAATGATTAATTAAAATCCAAAAAAAAAAAATAATAATAATCATAATCGTTTAATTAAAACTCAATACAATAAATTATTTTAAAGAAGGTTATTTAGAAAAAAAAAATTACTTTAAAATAAAATAATAACTAATTTTTATTTCGAGTGAGATTAATAAAAAAAAATATATTTAAGTAAGTTTTTAAAATAAATAATTAAATAAAATAAAAAAACGGTGAAATTTTACACACACACACACACACACAAGTGAAGTATATATCAAAGATGTTAACCTTGGCCTAGAACAAAATTTTTTTTTTTGTCTGAATTTAATTTTTTTAAAAATAAAAAAAAAAAAAAAAACATCCAAAAAAGGTACTGTCATGACTGTGTGTTCAGCCAAATATATATAAATAAATATGTCGTCGTCGTTGTTGTTGTCTTCTGCAATACATATAAAATAATAATTTATTTTATTTTTCAAGGGTTCTTCTTTTTTACAAATTTAACTTCCTTCTTTTTTTCGTGGTCAAAAAAAAAAAAAAAATAACAATCGACCTTGATTTAACAGACTTTAAATAAAAAAAAAAGAAAATTTAATGATATATACTCTTTAAACAATAATAATAATAATAATAAATGGTAAAATACATAATGACACACACTATGAGTGATTGATAATTTTTATTAGGCAATATTTACTAATGATAAAAAGTAATTTAAAATAATATAAAATTAAATTTAAATTTACAAAAGTTTTTGTTATAATTTTTTTTATTTCGAAAAATAATGATAATAATAATTTCATAATTTTTTTTTTTTTAAAATTAGTTTAAGGTTTATTTTAAATTAAATTTCATAGATATATTTGTTTGAGTGGTGTGTCAGTCAGTCACATTAAGATAAAATAAATTGTGTAAGTTGTTTTTAAAACAATAATAATAATAATAATAATAAATTATTATTTTGTTTGTATACTGAGACACTTATGGACAAGTGAAATTGACATTTAAAAAGTTATATTTTTCCTTTTAAAAAAAAAAAAAACATTTTTTTTTTTTTTTTAATGAAAAGAAAGTATAAAAGTAGAAGGTTGGGTGGAGAATAAAGGTGATTTAAGTAGTTCAAGGCGAAGGCGTGCAGGTTATTTATATGGTTGCATATGTTTGTAAAGCTAGGAGAAATGCAATTGTAAACCAAAATATTAATTATGTTCTCCTGTTCCTTTACTATTATATATATTTTTTCTGAATGGCAATCGATAAAAAACGGTAGCGATTTAAAAAAAAAAATTTCTTCAAACTCTTTGACTTGACTTTGACCAGTATAATTTTAAGTTCATTGCTCTTTTTTTTTTAAAAAAAAAAAAAAAAAAAACTAAAAAAATTTCCCCATGAATCATATTCGATATTATATTTTTTTTTTTTGGCAAATCAATAAAATTTAAATAAAGGAAAAATTTGAATGAATCCAAGAATTTAAAAAGAAATTTTCTTTTTAAAAAAATCGTCAATAAAAATATCTCATATAATATATTTAAAAATAAAAGTAATGGTACTAAAATTTTTTATTTTATTTTATTTTTAACCAAAAAAAAAAAAAAATACGATGAGTTAAAGTGAAGAAATAAGCTACAAAGTTTTTTCTTGAGAAATTTTTTATAATGGCCTCGAATTATTTATTTAAATACGTAAATTTAATTTTTTTTTTTTTTTTAAGGATTGAAAAAAATAAAATTTTAATAGGAAATCATATATTTGCGAAATAATTGGCGCGGTATTAGATGTTGATGTTGCGACAAAAGTCTCTTTAACTCAATAAATGGAGTTTGTAAATTTTAAAAGGCGGTGAAAAGCAGTGTTGCCATTTTTCTATTATCTTTAATTTCTTTTAATCTGAAATACACGCTACATATTGCTCTAAAAAAGAAACCATTTAAAAAAATAAATCGTTTTTATAAACTTTAGTGTTTTATAAATCCGAAATAATTTTTTTCTATAAATTTAATTAGTTTCGGGTAATGGGTATGTAAAAGAAATTTGACAACAGAGGTATCACGTGACTAAAATACCTTTTTAAGCGCATTTTGCAGGTAAAGTTTATGCAAAATTTATGTGAAATCCAGTGTTTATAATTGTTTTTAAATTATTTAAATGAATTAGTGTAAATCAATTTAATAATCGAGCTATTTTAACATATTGGAATTTATATTTGTGAGATTTTTTAATGATTTAAAATCTGATTGAAATGATGGTTGTCATCAATGGCCTAGAGCCTAAATCAGCGTTGAAATGGCGTCCTTCGCACATGGCCTGAAATGACCGGGTTCTTATGTCCTCTTTGTTTTTTTTTTTTTTTTTTTCACTTTTTTTTTAATATTCAATTTTTTAAAAGATTTTCCGTTTATTTTTTTTTAATTAATAACATAAATGAAAATGATTGTAATTATAATTGTACTCGAATGTTAATGGAGGGGACGGCCTCCTTGCAAGTTCTGTAACCTTTGTGTGATTACGGACTGACTCAGTCATTTCAAAAATATTTCTTTGTCCCAATAATTTCATCTCGATTAGATTTTTCACCAATAAATTGTTGTTATGTTTTCATAATTTTTCTAACATCTAAATAATCACTCAAATATTTCAAATTATATTTCTTCATAAAATTTTTTAAACCTAATTAATTACTAATATTGTCTTTTGTTGTCAATTATACTGTTAAGTTGTTTTATTAAGTTTTCCTGGCATAGATATAAATTTTTTGTATTTTACTTATCAATTTACTCATTTTGTGTTACAAAAAACATTTATATTAGTAGGTTTTTGTTTCCCTTATTTTGAAAGGTTACTAAAGTTAATAATAATATTAATTGTAATTTTATATTCTTAAGCCCTTTATAGATTACATAATTATTGATATTTCATTCAAATGTTTTTAATTAATTTTAAAAAAAATTTAAGCTCAGAAAAATTAATCAATCTCATTTTTCTTTTTAAATGCTCTATTTTTGCTTTAAATTAAAATTTTTAAAATTCAACGATTGTTCGTTATGTTTTTTAAAAGTTTCATAAGTTTGTGAAATTTAATATCATAAATTATTATTTTAGTACTGTTTGTCGTTATACAATATCACATTTAAAGAAATTTTCAATAATATTGTGATTAATTATCTGCATTTGTTTTGACTACCAGCAATACTAATTTTTAAAAAAATTTAAATGCAGGTTTAAGTGTTTAAGTGTTGCATCAGAAATTATCGGAAATATTTTACTTATGTATAATTTTAATAAATTCAAAAAATGATTCGAAATTGTTTGACATTATGTAATAGTTGATGTAATTTTCTCATTCCATTGTATTTTATACTCGTTTTAACTTTTATCACATATTCAATTTCTTAAATTTTAAAATTACATTTATAAAAAATAAAATTTAAACTCATTTGTTTTCTATAAAGTTTTTTTTATTTTTATGTTTTATAGTTGTAAATAGTTGATTGTACATAGACTGGCAAAGATGAGCACACAAAATCGCACCGCTCATCGCGGTGGAAAAAACTCTAAATTAGATTCTGTTCCTTTGACCAAATCACAGAAAAATGATTCCAAGATGGATACAAATAAAATTTTGGACAACCCAAAAGCTCAACCTACTGCAGAGCAAATGCGCATTGCACAAATCATTGACAGAAGAACAGATGACAGTAAACTGAAAGAAAAAATAAAACAGGTTTATTATATTATAGATAATGTCGAATTTGTTTTGTTAGCAAAAAAAAAAGTCAACTTATTAAATGACTCGGTTACAGATAATGGATGCAACCAGAAAGACTGAAGATGAAGTAATCACAGCTCTCCATGATTGCGATAATGATTTAGATAGTGCAGTAAACATGCTTTTGGAGGGTGAAGCACAAGGCGAATGGGAAACGTCTGGGAAAAAGAAAAAAAATCGACAAACAAATAACATGAAAAATGCCGATGCAACCAATAATAAAAATGCAGGAGAGGATGATCTTGAGGAAGAGACTCCAGCACCTGCTACCAACACTGAAAGGGAGAGGTCACGAAACAGAGGAGGTGGTCCACCACGTTTAAGAGGAAGAGGTGGAAATGAAAACAGAAATTGTAAGTTTTATTAAATGAAAACTTTTTAATTTTAAAAACATTATTTGTATTAACTATCGAAATATAAAAAAATTTAATTTTTTTTAAGGGCGAGGACGAGAAAATAAAGAAAATGAACAAAACAATGAAGAAGGATACAACCGAAACAGAGGAGATGGAGGATTTAGACGAGGTGGGCGAGGAATGTCTAATGGTCCCGGAGGGCGATCAGGAAGAGGTGGTAGAAGTGGAGGGCGATTAGGTCCAAGAACTTTCCAAAGTAGAGATAAATCTGGCGCTGGTAGCTTTCCACGTTCAATTGAAACTTGGAATAATCCACCTGGACCTGATGCGTCCGGGGAAAACAATCTCAAAATGGGTAAATATTTAATTTAATTATCTGCATTTTATTTTATTTTATGTAATTGCAATTGCATTAACAAATATTTTTTTTTTTTTTGCGTTTAGAAAATTGGGGTGACGACTTTACGCCCGAAGATTGGGATAACGAAGAGTACACAGGGTCTTTGGCTGATAGTAAGGTATTTACCCCGAGTGGTGGTATAGAAACTTCTGTAGTTGCTCCTGAACCTCTGCAAGACTCTTCTAATCAAGAAATTTTAATGTCAAATACAGCTCAAGAATATCACCAAACTGGTCAGCTGCCTCCTGTAAGTTTTGTTTCCAATTTTGTAGCTCGTTCACTTTTTACAAAAGGGGAGATCATTCTTTGAAATGGTGGTAGTTCTTTATCATTTTTTTAGAAAAATTGCATCAGGAGCAGCTAGATTAGTTTTGTACATTTTAATAATTATTTTTTAAAATATGATATATGTGTATTTTTTTTTTGTTTTTTATTTTTTATTTTTAAATTATTTTTATTTTGTTTAAAGGTGCAGTACTTCATTCTTCTTATTACGCGATATTCAGGTTTAATCTGCCACCTTTTCAGGGTGAATGATCAAGCCCTTAAATTTAAAACTGATTTATTTAAATATTAAATTTTTTTATTTAAAATAATTTTTCAAAAATTTTCAAGTAATTATTGAGGAAAATGAAGTATTTAACCAAACAATCATATTTTAGCTTTTTATATTTTTTTTTTTTTTTTTTTTTTTTTGCTTTTTAAAAATATTTTTTTTTATTTTATAATTTTTTATTTATTTTTTTATACGTAAAATTTAAAAAAAAAAAAAAAAAAAAAATAGTGATATAAACTTTTTCTTATTCTTATTAGAGTCCGCTGCCTGTTGGGGTCGGGACATTAAATGCGGCCCAAACACAATATCTTAGCCAATTAACTGCCCAATCAGAGAATCTCAAATCAGCTGTCGGAATCGGTGCAGGAAACGCAGGTTTTGGTCAAAATACAAACAATACATATGGGCCAAATGCACCTTCTTCCTACGGCCAGACCGATCCCTTAAAATCAGTTGGAAGCTCCGTTTCTTATAATCAATCATCGGGGGGAAATACTTACCAGTCTTCAGCTACTTCCTACGGTCCGTCCTCGGCGAATAATTCTTCCTATGGGCCTTCAGGAACAGGAAGCACCGCTTACGGTCAAACAACTGGCTACGGTCAATCTGGACAAAGTTCATATGGTACTGGCTCTGCTTCAAGTTCTTACGGGCAAACGTCTAGTAATTATGGACAGAGCGCAACGAATTATGGGCAGCAATCTCAAAGCGGATATGGGCAATCCCAAACATCTGCATTCCAAAGCCAACAAAACGCTAATACTTATGGCCAAACTGGATCCGGTATGTCTAATGCTACCACTTATCAAAGTGGTGGGTCTGGAAATGCTTATTCGGGTACTAACGCATCTACGAATGCTTATCAAAATTCAGGCACTAGTGCCAATTTATATCAATCAGCCGGTTCAGGTAGTGGTGGTTCATACCCAACTCCTGGCACCGTAAACAGTGAGTTATTGCTTTCTATAAGAATATTTTACCGAAACTAATTATTTAGTGTAAATTTTCAATTTTCAGATTCGGGAACAACTTCAGGGGTTTATCCTGGCACCGGATCACAAGGAGCCTCTTACCCTAATCCTGCATCTCAGAACGTAAATTACCAGGGTACGACGGTTAGTGGTAGTAATTATTCCGGAGGTTCAGGTGCTGGCCCAGGAGGAAGTAATTCTTATCAAAGTGGGTCCGCTTCTTTCCATTCTGGTAGTCAACCTTCCGTTTTCACATCTCAAAATTACAATAATTCCGCCGTAAACACTTATGGTAGCCAACTACCTGATGGTTCTGTTGCAGGAAGTGACTCGGTACCTTCTCAACCTCCTAGAACCAAAACTCAAAGGGCGCGTGTTCCACCACCTTCCAAGGTATGCAATCATTTTAAATTTTTCAACCTTTTTTTTTTTTTTCTTTTTTTGTATACTATACACATATATTTTTTTAATTATTATTTTTCTTATAAAATAATAGATACCTCAAAGTGCTGTAGAAATGCCTGATGATTCTATTAATGCAAGTATTAGTTTTCTCGACGTCCAGTTTGGTGGTTTGGAGTTTGGAAGTGAAGGCTCAGCGTTTGACGGATCTGGGCCTGCAACGTCTGTTGCAACTCCTGCAGAAACTACTTCTACTCCTACTACCTCGGATACGCAAAATGCATCATTAGATGGTTATTCTGCTACAAATAGCTCATCCGTAAAAAATAGTCAAGCGACACTAGTGGGAGCACTCGCGGCTAAGTCAGTGGTTAGTGTTCATTTTACTTTTTTTTTTTTTTTTTTGTTTTTTACAATGTGGAATACAATTAAATATTTTTTTGAAAATTATTTAGTAACTATTGATAAATAATTTTTTTTTTTTTAGCTTACAAGCAATGATGCATTAGGTATGCAATCATCTTCTGATCACAAAACGGGTTACAGCACACCATCTTCTCGTGTGGCTAGTTCAAACAGTGGTTTAGATTTATCGAAATCCGACGTAGGATTATCTTATTCAGCACCCAGTTCGGTCAATTATCAATCATACCAAAGTCAAAAAACAAATTCAACTGGATCCGGTGTTTATCAACAAACCGGGTATTCCACGACAAATTTCACTTCGTCAACCCCTCAAGTTACTTCGTCCACGTCTTATTCATCGAATCAAAGCCAGCCGAACAATTATAATAATCAATCTACGGCAAACAATTCATTTTCTAGTAATTCTTACTCCCAAGCTTCAAACGCCGGCGTCGTTAATTACCCAAATAGTGTGAATACTTATCCATCGTCTAATTCATTTCCAAATTCAAATCAACCTTACCAAAGTTCTGGTCAGTCGGTTTACGGCTCAGCTCTTTCATCGGGATACACTTCCACTAATCAGTATCAGAATAGCTACGGTAATTCTACAACTTCTCAAAATAAGTTAAATTCAGCTTTAAGTAGTTCTACAAAAGATTCTCCGGAATATGCCGCCTCAACTACAGTAGCAAGTTTAACAAGTACCACTAATAGCGGTTTAAGTAATGCTACTCTTACATGTGTTGCACAAACGGTTGTTACTACTTCAACTAAAGTTTCTAGTGCTACGAGTACGTTAATTTATTTTTCGTATTTTTTTTGAGGGTTTTTTTTTATAAGATCATAACTAAGAGTAAAAATATTTTTTTTTTAGCAAAGAGTAGTGTTATAGCCAATATTCCTCCTGGTGTACCGCCTATTATGGGAACACATCAGTATATCATGAGTCAAGGGGGGATGCCATATTTTCAAACTCCAATGTATAGTTTTGAAGAGCTTCAGCTCTTGCAACAAAGGATACCACACATGGTAAAAAAAAAAATTTTATTACCTTTTTATTCTTACTAATATGTACGAGAAAAAAAAAAAAGTTTAAAAAAAAAAAAATTGTCTCGATAAAGGCAACAGGGTACTACGACATGGCGTATCAAGCCCCAACGAGCCTCGCTACAGGCCGTGATAGCATGGGAAGCGTAGCCTACACCATGTCAGATGCGAGGTACACGAGAGGAGATAATAATGCTTCACCCGTGCCTTCCACGTTATCTCAACAGGTATACCGTAGACATGTTAAAAGCTAAAAATTTCTTTTTTTTTTTTCTATATTCGCATAACCTTTTTTGCTTTTAATGTTTTAAAGACGGCGACCCAACCTCACCAGCAACCGATGATGAATCATCCGTCTCTACCTCCTGGTTATGCGTATTTTTACGGTGCTGCAGGCATGATGCCGGGTAGTTTTCAGTATGGAACTCCGGCTTTGTATCCGGTAATTATAAAAGAATTAATTTACCTCTTGCCATTCGCCGCTACCCTATCGGAAGTAATGATAAGTATTTACGTTCTCAGCTTCCGGCAGCAACGAACGCTCACGGAAGCACTACAAGTCAATACCCGAAACCCGGAAGCTATTCGGCTTACGGATCAGGTTACGAGGGATTGTCGCAAACTCAAGACTACACGAAATCAGCTTACGTTTCTACCATGTCGGCAAACCAGGCGCAATCTAAAAGCGGAGTTGGTGTCACTTCCGGGTCGTCAGCATCCAGTACATCTGATCTCAATGCGTCCATGTACGGGAAGTCTCATACGGCTTTAGGCAAAGTTAATGTAAGTTAATGTCATTATCAGAAAAAAAAAAAAAAAAAAAGTTTATAATTTCTTTTTTCTATCATTTGATACCTATTATTATTATTATTATCACTATTATTTTATTTTTATTTTTTTTTATTTATAAATATTAAAAATGAATTTTTCATTAAATTTATTTTGAATTAATTTCTTTTACGTGTGTATATGTATTTAGGTACACACACACACACACACACACACACAGGTGCACTCATATTTTGTATGTAATTTTTACGTGTGCATTTGTACTATTATTATTATTATTATAAGCACTCACATATTTATACTTATATAATTGTATAATATTGGTATATATATATATATATATATATATATATATAATTAATAAGTATTTTTTTTTTTTTTTGGAGACAAAAAATGTGTAAAAAACAATAAAAATTTGTCATTTAATTTTTTTTTTTTGTTGCTTTGTGAATAATGTTTTATTTTATAATGTTGGTATAATTTTCAGGGGTTCAGGTTATTTACATAAAAGAGTTATCAAAAAAAATAAATAAAATATTTGTGGTGATATGTTTAATAAAAAATAAAATTAATTGCTTTGTTATTATTTAGTAGAAAGGTTAAATTGTTTGAATACTTAGGAGAGAGAGAGAGAGAGAGAGAAAATTTTTTGTTATTAAATAAAAGAAATGATGACGAAACAAGATTATATTCAAGGGAATTTGAAGAGGGGGGGGGGAGGAGGAGGAAGGTGGGCGAGTGACTTGACGTGAAGACTTGACTTGTGATTTTTGTTTTGAATTTAGTCATACGAGAAACAAGGATTTCACTCTGGCACTCCTCCACCTTACAACTTAATAGGAAATCAAAACGCCGGAATGGCTCATAGTGGTGCTTACGGACCTCAACTCTTCATTCCCACATTGGCTCCGCATCAATCGCACCACAGTGCTACCACGCTTTTACATCAGCCACTTCATCAGGTCAGTTTTAACGAGTCAATAAATACCGAAAAAAAAAAAAAATTTTTAACTGGCTGTTCTAACGCTTTTGTCCACAAAAAACCTAACATTTATAACTAGGATGTTGAAAGGAAATAACAGAGTTTCCAGGATTATTGATTACGTTGATTGGGGTTTGGGATCGAAGGGTTGGGGGGGGGGTTGGGTGGGGGGTGAATCAAAAAGGACCAATTTACCTTTCGTGAATTTTTTTTTTTTTTTTAATAAAATAAATAACAACAAGGCAAATTATTAATATTTTTGTTATGCATATTACCGCAGATTTTGTTTAATTATTATTATTATTATTGTTATTATTATTATTATTATTATTTATTTTATTTTTTTAATATCTAGTGTTTAAGATTTATTTATTTTTTTTTTTTTTTTTAAATTATTGAATTGTTTAAATTTAATTATGTTATGTAAATTTTTTTGTGATTATATGATATGAATTGTCATATTTTGTTGTGATACGAACACGCGCACACACACACACACACATCATGCATACACGTACCGAGTGAAAGTCATTTAATAAAAAATAAAAATTGAAAGAAAATTTTAATTTTGTTTCAGGATTCTGGAAGCAGTAGCGGACCTCGGACTCAATCATCGGCTCAAGCCAACAAAACGGGAAACAAGCAGAATTACAATGCATACTGGCCACAAACAATGAATTGAACACACCCACACACCCATACTCACACACACACACACACACAAACGATAATTTTTAATTAAAAAAAAATTTTTTTTTTTTTAAATTAATTCTACAACAACATTTGTCTATGAATGATGAACTCACGTCCAAAATTCTTTTATTGACTTAAAGAAAAAAAAAAAAAAAAATGGCTACCGCGCTACTACGACGTCCTAAACCGTCAATTCAATTTATTTCCACTTTTCTTTTTTTTTTTTTTTTTTTTTTTTTTCGTCTTCTTCTTTTATATGAATTTTATTTTTTTTTTTTTTTTAGTAAAAGAAAAATGATCTGGGAGTAAAGGAAGGGAAAGGGAGGGTAAGAGAGGGTTGTAATCGCGTGAGAAAAAAAAAAAAAAGAAAAGGTTAAAAGTTCAAACAGATTCTTTCTTTCTTTCTTTCTCTCTCTCTCTTTTTTTTTCTTTCACATTCCCTTGAATGCTTTTTATTATTATTATTATTTCTCTCTCTCTCTCTCTCTCTCTCTCTCTCTTTCTATTATGACGAAATTTTAAACGAAAAAATTTTGTTTTGAACGAAAAAAAAAAAAAAAAAATGGAGAGAGAAAAGGTCAAAAAAAAAAAAAAGAAAAAGAAAAAAAATGAAAGAAAATGAAAAAAAGATTTTTGAAAATCGTTTAAAATTATTTTATTATTAATTAATGACTTAATATTTAATATAAAATAAAATAAAATAAATAAATAAATAAATAAAAAAAAAGGATTAAAATAATAAGATGATGAAAAAATCGCAAAAAAAAATAAAATAAAATAAAAGAAGAAAAAAGGTTTTTAAAAAACAAAACGAAAAAAAAAAAAATTAATTAATTAATTAATATAAAAGTAAATGATAATAATAATAATAATAATAATAATAATAATAATAATAATGATTTATAATAAATTACAATAAGAATAATATTATATTATTTGTTATGGTTTTGGTAATTTACGGTATATATATATATATATACATAGGTAGTAAATCATTTGTAATATTGTATATAGTGTAATAATGGCAAAAAAAGGCAAAACAATTTTAGAAATTTGTTTTTTTTTTTTCTTTCTCTCTTTCTCTCTCACTCTTTCTCTTTCTTTCTCTTTCTCTCACACACACACATACAATTTTTCATTAAAATTGTTTTTTAATGGGGGAAAGAAGGAAGAAGAAGGAAAAAGAAAAAGAAAGAAAAAAAATAAATAAATAATAATAATGCCTGCGTATACACACACCCACACACACACGTTTATATATATATATATATTTACATACGCGTATTTTATAGTAAAAGAAAAATACGTTGTTTATTATTATTATTATTATTATTATTTTTGTGCGGGATTTTTTTTTCGAAATGGTTAATTCGCGTTGGAGAGTAGTAGCCCCTCTCCCTTTTTTGCTTTTTTGTTTTTCCACGAATGAAAATAGGGAAAATTATTTGTTTTATTAAATTGGGGAGAAATGTTTTGTGTAATGAAAGTAATCGGATGACGGTGATGATAATATTATTATTATTATTAATACGATTAAAATGACCTTTCGTATTCATTCCGGGATTTGAAAAGGGAAGAAAAATAATAATAATAATAATAACGAAGAAGGAGGATGAGGGAAAAGTGTGCGTTTGTTGTAATGTTGCGAATTTTTTTTTTTTTTTTTATTTGAATTTTAACGAATAGTATTTTGGAATTGGGTGAGGCATTATTTTTTTTCGGGGGGCGGAGGGAGAGGGAGGAGAAGGGGGAGGAAGGAAAATTTTTTAAAAAAAATTAATAATAATAATAATAATAATCAAATTTATATTATTCCAATAGGAGATCATTTTATCAGTTATCGACTGAATTTTTAAAAAAAACTTTTAATTTTTTTTTTTAAATATTATCGTTATTATTATTATTATTATTATTACTATTATTATCATTATCATTATCGTGTTTACATTATTATCAATCGTAATTACATAAAGAAGGAAGGAAGAAAAAATAAATAAATAAATAAATAATTATTGTAATATTTTATTAGATGTATAACCGCTTAAATGTTGAAAAGGAAAAAAAAAAATAAAAATAAATAATAATAATGATAGGAACAAAAATAAATAAATAAATAAAGAAAAGGAGAAAAATAAAAAAAAAAATTATTAAAAAAAAAGTAAATAAATAAATAAATAACTTGGTAATTTTTAAACTTATGTCAACCGGTGTATGTAACCATAAGATCTATAATAATTAAATTTTTTTTTTTTTTAATGTAATTCTTTTATTTACTCTCTCTCTCTCTCTCTCTATCTCTGTCTCTATCATTACATTTTTCATTCTTTGTAATTCTGTCTCTCTCTTTCTCTATCTGTCTATCTGTCTATTCATTTATATGACGAATATATATATTTCATAATAATCAAATAATTATTTGTAATATAGATTAGAAACTGTGTAATAATAATAATAATAATAATAATAATAATAATAATAATAATGATAATAATAATAATATAATATCAATATAAATCCCTCCTGGTTATTTTGTAAACGTTTATATTATCATTATCACATTTGTTTATTATTATTATTTTTAATTTTTTTGTTTTTCTGGTGAATTAGAATGGCGAAAACAGTGGGGAGGGGGACAGGGAGGAGAGTAGGAGGGTAGGAGGGAGGGAGACATAAAAATAAAATAATTTGTAATAATAATAATCTATATATATTTGTCTTTCTTAATTAAAATTTTTTTTTTTAGTGAAAATTGTTTATTGCAAATAATCAAATAAAACAACACAAAAAGGATTAATAAATAATAATAATAGAAAATTGTAAAAGAAAAAAAGAAAGCCAAATAAAATTGTAGACATTTTTTTTTTTTTTTTTATTTAACAGATGATAGATGTTAGTTAATAATATCTTATTGTAATTTGTATAAAAAAAAAAAAAAAAAAAAAAATGGAGAAAAAAAAAAATTAATAATAATAATAATTACTACTACTATTAAATACTAAATACTAATATTATCGTTATGCTTATTTTTTTTTAGCGTTCAATTTACGGTTATTAATTAATTAATTATTATTATCATTATCCTTATTATTATTATTATTATTATTGCAAAAATTCATAATGTATTCGAAGTGAGATATTTAAAAAAAAAAAAAAAGAAAAAAAATTTAGAAAAAAATAAAGAAAAAAATTTAATAAAAAAAAAAAAAAAATGAATAAAAATAAATAGAAAATAATATTATTATTATTATCGGGACAAAAAGTTTTTCTTTTTTTTTTTTTTTTTTTTTTTTTAAATAGTTATGGATATTGTATTATATATAAGTTTGCTTTCGTCCTAATGAAAGAAATATTAAAAAAAAAAAAAAAATATGTAACATAAAGATAAAGTATTATCTTTCTGTATTTTCTATTAAATTTTGTAGTTATTAGAATTAAAAAAAAAAAAAAAAGTGTTGTTTAGTAAATAATAAATACATAATAAATTTGATTTATTTATTATTGTTTTTAAATTATTTCCTTTCTACCCCCTCCCCCCCCGCCCCAAATTCTTATCATTTATATTCATGATAAGGAGATGATGATGATGATTGTTTTGATTTGTTTTGAAAGTTTGTCGGTTAAATTGTTTTGCATAAACAATTTTGGCGGGAAAATTTTTTCAGCATGGCGATGATGAAAAAATTATCTAATGACACTTTCTTATTGATCAGATAAGATATATATATATGTTCAACGAGTTATTAGGTGATTTTTTATTTTTAAATTACGATACGATGATTTAATAATATTTTATTTAAATAAATTTTAATTATAAATAATTTGAAATGAATAGTAAAGAAATTAAAATAATTTTAAAAGCGGCAAAAGAAAATTTAGATCAAAAAGATTATAAATCGGCCATAAAGAATTGCAAGGTATATATACTTTGTTTTTTTTTTTTTAAATTTATAAATAAATTATTTTCAAATTGAATATTCCCGTTAAATTTTTAATAATTCGTTTTATTAATAATTATTTTAAAAATTAAATAATTTTTTCAGTCAATATTAAAAGAAGATGGGAATAATTATATGGCATTAGTTTTTTACGGTGCTGCGATACAAGAAACCGAACAAAAATCCGAGGCTCCAAAAGCTTATAAAAAAGCCGTTGAAATTTTACCTGATCATAATTTAGCATGGAGAGGATTAGCTTGTTATTATGAAAAATATGAATGTAAAAATAATTCAAAAGAACTTATTAAAGTCTATGAAAAATTAGCTACCTTAGAAAATGAATTTACAAAATTTTCCGATGTTATTGATAAATTACAAAAATTATCAATATTACATTGTGACACATCAAGTGTTGATGCAATATATAATTTAATTTCTACCGCTGATAATGAAAAAAAATTGTTAATTTATAAATTTATTATCAATGTTTTAGAAGAAAATTTAACGGAGGAATTTAAAGTTCGAGTAAGTAATTTGCTGAAGAGTAAAATTTTAAGTTTGTGAAAATCTTTTATTGAAACTTATTTCGTTTTTATTTCAGTATGAAAATTCCTTGCAGTATTTATTATCAGTGACTCCTCCATTAAAAGATAAAAATGATATATTTAAAAAATATTTAAAATTTTTATACAAACAAAATAATTATGAAAGGATTATTTTGGAAGGGAACAAAATTTTAGAATCACATTTAAATGATGCAGTTTTATTAGAGTGGATATGCAAAGCTTACACAGAACTTCCCGAAAGTGTATTGAAAACAAATTCACCAGACATTTGCCCTAAAAGAGCATATGATCAATTATTAACCATCATACCTGATTCATATTTAGGATTATTTTGTAAAGGACTTAATGAATTATATCATGGCGATTTGATAATTGCTAATGATGAATTACTAAATGCGACAAAGATAAAACAAGATTCCGGTATGATTTGGTTTTATTTATGCACCTGTCAAATTTTACTCTATCATTTTGAAAATGCAGAAGAAAGCGCTTTAAAAGCTTTAAAATGTTTTAATAATAATAAAAAATATAAAAACATGATAACTGATTGCGAAATCAAATTACTGCAATCATTATGCGAATTAAATGAAAAAGAAAAGTGGCTCGAAGCGGAAAAACTAGGCATGAAATTATTAGAATCTAATTGTGATAGTTTAAATGTTTATCAATCGTTTGCCATAGCTTTAATTAAGTTAGAAAATTACTCCAAAGCTGAACAGTATATAAATAAAATCAAATCTCATGAAGAAATAGTAGAATATTTAAATATACTTATGTTAAAACAACAGAATAAAATAAACGATTGTAAAAAAAGATTAGAAGAATTAAATGCAAAGCCACATGATAATTTTATTTTTTGGTTAGAATTAGGTAAAATTTATTTTAGCGAGAAAAATGAAAAATTAAGTTTGTCATGCTTACTTAAAGCTGCTAAACTCAATCAATGGTGCTATTTAAATTTTTTATTTTTGGGTCATTATTACTCGTCTTTACTTAAGGATTTTGAAAAGGCAAGGAGATGTTATCAAAAAGCATTTCAATTAAATTCAACAAATGTTGAAGTTTGCAGATGTTTGAGTGACATTTACAGGACATTAGGAAAAGAGGTAAAAAAAATTATGTTGTTAAATTACAAAAAACAAAAAGAAAAAATGAAAATTTATAATTTTATCGTTATTATTATCATTCTAGGATCTTAATTTACAACTTTTATCTGCTGCCACAGTTATTAACCCAAAATCAAAATGGGCCTGGTTAAAATTAGGATTACATTATTTATCCGTCAACCAAGCCAAAGAAGCCATAAAAAGCCTTCAAATTGCTGTTCGGTTAGACTCGGAAGATAGGCAAGTTGTAAAATATAAAAAATAAAAGTAATTAATTTTGAATTTTTATAATATTTTTGTAAAATGTGAACAGGACTACCTGGGAGTGTTTGGGAGATGCTTATTTCGCACAAGGAGCTTACACATCAGCAATAAAATCATATCAGAAAACTTTGGATTTAGAATCGAATTCGATTTATCCAATTTTTCAAATAGCAAGAATAAAACACATGATTGGATCATTTTCAGAATCAGTACAAGAATTTAGATTGATTAATTCCAAAGCCACAGATTATATTCCTGCTCTTAAGGGTCATTCAGAAGCATGTATATCATTAATGAAACAATATCTTTCTCAACATATGAATGGTTTGGCTCAAGATATTTGTCAAGAGGCTGTTTATTATTTAATCAAGTACGAATGATTAATTGATTTATCGGATTCATTATTAATAATTTAAATAAGTAAATAAATTTCTGATGAATTTATTTTAGGTGCCTTGAATTGAGAAAAAATTTAATATGCATTTGGAAATTACTCGGAGATTGTTGCCTTTTAATTTCGAATCTACCAAAAAAATATTGCCAATTGAAAATATCATGTTGGTTGATGAACGATTTCAAAATGGAGGACAAGGAAATTTTGATATTAGATAAGGTTCAAATTCTCAAATTAGGTTGTAAATGTTTTTGTCAAGCCATAGCAATCAATGGGAATTTTCCAAATCTTTGGTACGATTTAGCATACGCATATAACAGCATGGTTAAAATAAGCAAGACGGAGGAAAGTAGGAAACAAATGAGAAAATTGGCATGTTCGTCCATTAAAAAAAGTATCATGCTTAATGGAAATTGTTGGGAAAGTTGGAATTTGTACGGTATTATTCTATCGTCAAAAGGTGAATTTTTTTTTTTATTATCGTTGTTGGAGTGTAAAACAAAATTTTTTTTACTATTTCATCTAATCTTGAATACTATTTTTTTTTTGTTTTTAGAATTAGAAAATTATTATTTAGCTCAACATTGTTTCATAAAGGCTTTAACGTTAAACGATACAAATGCAATTGCTTGGACCAATTTGGGTGCACTTTATTTAAGTCTAAACGATTTACAATTGGCCAATTTGGCATTTACCGAAGCGCAAAAATTTGATCAGGATTACGTTCATTGTTGGGTCGGTCAGGTAAAAATTAATTCTTAAAATTTATTTTAATCGGATTATTTTGAAATTTTTGGGAAAATTGTTCGAAAATTTTTTGTAAAAATTGAAATTTTCAGGCCATAATAGCTTACAGAACTGGTCATCACGAAGCCATGGATCTCTTCAGGCATTCGACGCAATTAGGATTCAATTCTGAGGGTTGTTTGGGTTACTCCGCATTCGTTATTCGAACTCTTTTAAATATTAAAAATAAAAACGATAAAGATTATGTTTACAGTATAAAAAATATGAATGCGATACCTGTATCCGTCGACCTTTTAACCTGGTACACGGGTCAGTTTAAATATTTAAATGTAAAAAAAAAAAAAATTTATATGATTTTATTTATTATAATTTTTATATATTTTCAGATCGTTTTACGGATAATCCCTGGGCTTTTAACATGCTAGGTTTATTATTAGAGAGGAAACAGCTTTATAAAGGATCGGCGGATGCTTTTTACAAAGCTCTGGAATTATTGGGAGAAAGAAACGAAAATAATACTTCGAGATTGGATAAAATTTTACTCAATTACAGCCGAGTACTTTCCAACATGAATCGTTACGAAGAAGCGATAAAACATTTGAAATTGATTAAAATTCCAACGTTTGCCAATCAGTGCGAATTAGCTTTTGCATTTTTCAAAGCCAAACTTTACGAGGATTCATATTCGTCGTACGAAACGACGCTCGAATGGTTCGCCTCGGACACGGAAATGAAATCTCACATTCTCGTCGCAATGGCCGCCGTCGTGTATTTACATCAGGGACACGAGGATGCAAAAATACTTTTAATGCAATCGTTAGTTTCCACGTGATTATGTTTTCGTCGTGTAAAAAAAATAATCATCAAATACTTGACGCCATCTTTGTTTTGTTCATTTAGGTGTCAATTAAAACCGGCATCGGTTCAGGGACTTTTTGCTTGTTGCGCTCTCGGAATGTTGCATTCGAATTTGGAACTCTCGGAATTGGCATTGAAAGAATTGAACGCGTACAGAGACGATCCAAATTATTTAAGTCACATCGCCCTTTTCAAATCCTATATTTATTTATTTAAGGTACGTCAGGATTAGGTTTTTATTATTGTAAATTCAGCTAATCCTATTCAGTTGAAAATTCTAACGATTTATTATTATTTTTATTTTAATAAGGGACAAAAAGAAAAATCGATTCGAGCTTTTTATGACGTCATACACAGGCATCCGGTTACACCTTCCGTTTGGTTGAGTTTATCCCTGTTAATGTTGCACCTACACGAAAGTTGTAATAAAAAAAGCGCGGCAAGATGTGCGGAAGTGGCTTTGGCAACGGGACGATCGTCGATCGACGTTTCCAAAGTAAGGAGGAAGAAAAAAAAGAGAAAATTTTCTGTCAATTTTTTGGTTTTTTTAACTTTTTTACAATTATTTTGTTAACACAGGTCATGTCGCTCGTGAGTTTGAGTAACCTTTTATGCGGAGAAGGTTTGAAAAGTTTGAGATCGTCACAGAAAGCCGTTCACATGTTTCCGGACGTGACGGAAAATTGGGTCGTTTTATTGGCATCCGTTTTGTCGAAATCGTTGCAGAGAGAGTCAACGAAAGAAATCGGATGGTTGAAAAAAATGATTACGTACATAAGGAGAAAATTTGCGAGTTCGAAACAAATGACGCAATGGTTGAGCAATAATAATAGGAAAATAGATGCTATGGCGGATAAATTAGTGAGTTGAAATAAAAGAAAAAGTTTAAAAAATGGGGAGGAAAGCAAACCGAAACAAACAAACACGAGAGAGTTTGTTGGGGGGGGGGGAACCAGTAGGAGTAGTAGTAGTAGTAGTTGTAGTATTTTTATATTCGTTTTAATTATTTATTTATCGTTATGGGGGGAGGTGGGGTGAGGGGGGTGTCAATGATATTTTTATCTCTCGTGTTAACAACAAATCTTTTTTGCCTTAAAAAAAAAATTAACACGGATTTTAATATTATTATTAAATATATATTTTTAACAATATGGAGGCTCGTAAAAAACGACGACAATTTTTTTACGGTTAAATATTTTTAAAAAAGGAAATGAAAAATTTGTTTCTAAATTAATAATGATGATGATGATGATTTTTTTCAATAAATACGTAATGCGTGCGAATATTATTATTATTTTTTTAATGATATGTAAAATGAATTTATTATTATTAAGTCAATCAATGTATCTGTTTTTTTTTTTTTTTCATTATTTTAATTTAATTTATTTTTTAATTTTTAATATTTTTAATAATATTTTTAGTAAAATAATTAATTAATTAATAAAAAAAAAAGGATTTAATTTTATTTATTCGATAGGGTTATGGTTGTATCCCAGAAGTAGAAATCGAAGACAGTTATTTCACACTTGACCGATATTAAGAATCCAAGAAAAAATTTAGAAAATATGGCGGAAAATTTTTTATCTCTTTTTTTTTTTTTAACTCTCTCTCTTTCTCTCACACACATACGCAATCTCGTAAATAACGTTTTAAAATGTCAATATTAAAAGAGAAAAAACGTAACACAAATATAATAATGATTGAAAATATATATATATATGTTATGTATATTTTTATTTATAATAAATGCATTTATTTAACAAAAATTATTATTATTATTATTTCTACAAAACTTAAAACGTTCCTATTATTATTATTATTATTAATACTACATGAAATGGCACGATTAATAATTATGATTATTAAAATTTTAATTTTAAAAACGTAAATTTTTTTTTTTTTTTTTTTTAATTAATTAATAAAACGATGAATGAATTTAAATTGATTGTTTTGTCAATAAGTTTAACAAACGTAAAACGTTATTCTAATAAAAAAAAATAAAATAAAATTTCTAATATGAGAAATAATTAACAACAACAGCATTTTTTTTTTTTTTTAATAATCTATGTATGTATGTATATATAAATATTTATATTATTACTACAGTGTGTGTCTCATGGATAAAAATGTATGTTTAAACATTCATCAATATGTTTTTCGCACGTGTTTAAATTCGAAAATGAAAACATACATTTCGGACAAACAAAACGAGATTTATTCCTTTGTAAAGGTGACTGCCCAAAAAAAAAAAAAAAATTATTAATTAATTAATTAATTAATTGCATTTTTATAAATAATTGAAAAAAAATTTAAATTTTTTTTTTTACTACCGTGGAAGTATCGGATGATCCTTTTGCAGATGATGATTGATCATTTGAATTGCCTTCTTTTTTTTCAGAATTTAAATTTTCTAATTTCGTTTGTAATATTCTTATTTGTTCAGCCATTTTTTCTTTTTCCCCAACAAGTTTTTCTCTGGCTTCTCTTTCATCTTTGAAATCACTCTCATATAATTCAGCCTAATAAAATTTTTGTTTTTTTAATATTAAATTTCAATCAAATGAAAACTTTTTTTTGTTTTTTTTTTTTTTAAAATGAAAACATACCTGAACTTTAAGAACTGGAATTTTTTCACATTCCAAATTAAGATTCGCAATTGATTCTTTTAATTTTTCACATTCATCTTCTTTTGATTTTAATTTTTCATCTTTTTCATTTAATTCAATGACAAGACTATTGATATCACCTTTCATTTTATCATTTTCCATTTTGCTCTCATTCAATACATTTAATTTTTCCTGCAATTCTTTATAATCGTTTAATAATTTACTAAATTGATAGTGCATGACTTTAAGACTTTCCCTGAAATATAAATAATTTAATACTTAATTTAATTATAACAAAAATAATTAATTTAGAAAAAAATAAATTAATTAATAAAAGATCATATACTCTTTTTCTTTTGATATTTTTTCTTCTCTCATAACATAATTTTTCAAATGTGATATTTCCGATAGTATTTGAGTTTGATGTTCTTTTTGAAAGTTTGATCCCATAACTGTTTCTTCTGCTAAATTAATCCAACTGTTTAATCCATCAAATCTCATGTTTTGATTTTGTACAGAATCATTCATGTCATTTAATTCATCCACACAAATTGATAATTCATCAGATGGATTATCATTTTTAGATAAAAATAAAACTTTCATTTTTTTAATTTCTTTTTTCAAAATGGTAACTTTTCGTCTTTCGTCATCGAGTTGTTTAAGTAAATTACTTATTTGCACACGAGCCTCAGAATTGGGTAACGAAACAGGTACAAAGCTACTACCATTCTGTGATTTGGTATTTTGTTCTTTCATTTTATTTTTTAAATAATCATTTTCACATTGAAAATCTTTTAATTTTTGACTGACATTTAATATTTCATGTTTTAATTTTTTTATCGTTTTTTGTAAATCGTATTTATCGAGAGATAAACATTCATCGTTGCTTTCTGCATTCTCTTGTAATCTTTCTAATTCTAATATGTTTTTTTGTAAATTATGAACCTCATCAATGTTCAAATCAGGTTTGTTAATTGAATCTACACCAGGTGAAAAATTACTTTTAATATTTGAATCACCATTCGAAAGTAGAGAAAAATCATTTGTCGTTGTTGTCGTCATGTTTTCGATTTGTTTTTTCAAATTTGCATTTTCTAATCGTAATTTTAAAATTAAATCTTTTGTTTCTAGAAATTTTTGTTTGTGTGTTTCGTGAGTTTTTAAAACTTCTTGCTGCCACATGAAAAATGTGTTCAATTGCGATTTAATGGCTAAATTATTTTGATTGAGAGTTTCTTTCAATTTTTGATTTTCTTGCAACAAATGATTCAATTTGTCTTGAGCATCTCCCTCATCGTTGGTTATGGTAAATGTTTTAAATGAAATGTCTTGATTTTGAGAATTTTTCATGTCTACAACTGAGTTTGGTTTATCTGTTAGTAATTCCGCATCGTTCCAAGATTCATTATCCGATAATGGTGCAAAAGATCCCGGACCAAGAATAACAAAAGAACTATCACTGACATTTGACAATGGTTCTTTAGATAATTCTTCTGACATTATGATTTTTAACGTAAAGACCTACGAAAATCAAATAATTTTTTCAAGAATTATAGTTTTGCGTACATGGGTGCGTATCATTTGTATTAAATATGTTTTTCAATATTATTATATTGTATATAATATTACAACATCAATGTTGCGTAATATGAACAACAATGTATAATATATTGTCAAACCCCAAAAACGAGTTTGATCAAATTTTAAATTAGTATTAATCGTTATAAAATAATTGTAATAAATATTTTTTTTAATAAAATATAACTTACTTGCGGGAAATAAAATTTATATCATATTTTTTCAAGTCACAGATAAAATAAATATTTTTTTTTGTCGACGAAATGAAAAATTTGTCGCAACGTTTCACTGTAAAATGAAGTCACCAATTTTCCTCTAACAAATGAAGCAATATATATATAAATAAATATTTTTTGGAAATGGTAATTACAAAAATATATTTAAGCCATTTATTATTTAAATTTTAACGTTTTTTTTTTATTTAATGCGTGATGAAAAAAGAAGAAAAATAAAATCTGTTTTTTACAATAATTAATTTTTAATGTCTTCCAATTGGACTTTACGCCTTACAAAAGAATGCAATATTTATTTTTAACTAAGAAGAAACGTTAAAAAAATTTTAATGTAATTTCTCATAATAATATTTAAAAACTCTCGTTTATTAATTATTTACAAAGAGTATTTGTTTTTCATCTGACAACTAAATAAGAAGTAAGAATAAAAATATAAAAAGGCTTTGTAATAAAATTATTTATTAATTACGCACTACCCCTTCTTTTATGGAGGGAGTGTGGGGCTCGGTTTGGATTGAAAGATAGCCTAGACGGGGACCCCTACCCACTAAAACTCCTGGGCATGTCGCTAGAGCGTGGCTTATGTGAATTGGGGGGGGGAAGAGGCACGTGGAGGTAGAACCTACATTTCAGTCTCCCCTCTCCGGTAAGCCAGAACGTTCACCGTTCCACATGATCGCTGGTGGGGAGATGCGCCCTAATTTCCGTTCCGCCGTCATCTCGAAGTTGAGAACGCATCTCCCAGGACGTTCGGCAGTCCCTTTCGGGAGTGTCCTACGGTCCTTCGCTTTCGGGAATTGGGTGGGAAACACGTCTGTTTCCTGAGGATGCGATCGGGACTGAGGATTTAGACTTATCACGTCGTCGCCTGAAAAAGGGTGAAAGATTAAAGTGAAGAACTTGTTTTGATCGCATCCTTCCTAACGGTATGGAGAATAGAAAAGGTGGACAGAAGAGGAGTCGACCGGAGTCGCCGACCCTCAATAAGAGAGAAAAGAAGTGTGTGTGGGTGTGCGTGTTCGCACGGCGACGACGAGTTCGCGCTCGCCGCCGCCGTGCCCTCACCCTCACCTTTACGGAAACGGTCGCGACCTGCCACGTCGTTTGCGCCTCCGTTGCAGGAAACGCGAGTTTCCGGACCGAGCGACCCGGACGGGTCTGAATTTTTTTCTATTCATTTGTTTGCCCGACAAACAACAAAAACAAACAATCGAAATTATTTAAAAATCATGTTTGATGATATGTTATCACAAAAAAAAAAAAAATTTTAACAATTTTAATAAATCCTTCTCCTTCTTCTCCTCCTCTTTCTCCTTCTCCTCCTTCTTCTCCTTCTTCTCCTTTTTCTCCTTCTTCTCCTTCTTCTCCTTCTTCTCCTTGTTCTCCTTGTTATCCTTCTTCTCCTCCTTCTCTTTCTCCTTCTCCTTCTTCTCCTCCTTCTCCTCCTTCTCCTACTCCTCCTACTTCCTCTCCTTCTCTTCCTTCTCTTCCTTCTCCTGTAGTTGTTGTTGTTGTCGTTGTTGACGTTTTGTGTTGTTGTTTTTGTTTTTGTTTACGTTTTTCGGTGTTGTTATTGTTTTTGTTTATGTTTTTTGGATTTTTTTTTTTTTTACATTTTTTGGATTTTTTTTTTGTTTACGTTTTTCGGTGTTGTTATTGTTTTTGTTTACGTTTTTCGGTGTTGTTATTGTTTTTGTTTACGTTTTTTGTTGTTGTTTTTGTTTTTGTTTACGTTTTTTGGATTTTTTTTTTTTTACATTTTTAGAATTTTTTTTTGTTTACGTTTTTCGGTGTTGTTATTGTTTTTGTTTACGTTTTTTGTTGTTGTTTTTGTTTACGTTTTTTGTTGTTGTTTTTGTTTACGTTTTTTGTTGTTGTTTTTGTTTACGTTTTTTGTTGTTGTTTTTGTTTACGTTTTTTGTTGTTGTTTTTGTTTACGTTTTTTGGTATTTGATCGCAAAATACGTTAAAATGTATCAACCAATCATAAGAAAAAGGAGGTGTTTTTTTTAAAATCAGGTGTACGGAGATTTTATATTTAATAAATCAATAAATAAATAAAAAATTGATTTTTAATACATTTATTTATTATAAAGTTTAAGTTGTACATACTTTACAATCTCTAAAATACTTATAGTATATCAAATTTTTTTTCTTTTATTTTTTTTTAATGCGTAATTTTTATTATTATTATTTAAAAAAAAAAATCAGTAAATTAATAAAATAAATCTTCAGGAAAAATTATTTGCTTCGATCGATTGAATTACAATGGCATGGCTCCCAGTGCTCCCACGATGACCGGAACAGTTTCTGTTTTCGTTCCCCACAACCTGGCTATTTCAATTTCTAAATTTCTGTACTTTAGCTTTTTGTCTGCTTCTTTGGCTGTCTCGTGCTTTTTTCTGCCGGCACGGATACTTCAATCAGTTTACACCACTTTTCCGTATTATACATCAGGATGATATCCGGTTTGTTGGCCGACGGCTAGGGTTTATGATATACTCATGTGAGAATTACGAATGCGTTTTTTTAATAAATTTATTTATTGTTTTTTAAATCGTTGCACACAGTTCCGTTTAAAAAAAAATTTTTTTTCCGAAGGGAAAAATCATTCGAACCTTTAAGGTTGATGACATTAAAAAAGTTTTGGAAATGATAAGAAGACGCAGACGTCGCGATTTGTTTTTTTTTTATTATGTTTAAGGGAATTTTGAAAATTTTTCTATTCATTTGTTTGCCCGAAAAACAACAAAAACAAACAATCGAAATTATTTTAAAATTATGTTTGATGATATGTTATAACAAAAAAAAAAAAATTTTAATAATTGTAATAAATCCTTCTCCTCCTTCTCTTTCTCCTTCTCCTCCTTCTCTTTCTTCTTCTTCTTCTTCTCTTTCTCCTTCTCCTCCTTCTCCTCCTTCTCTTTCTTCTTCTTCTTCTTCTCTTTCTCCTTCTCCTCCTTCTCTTTCTTCTTCTTCTTCTTCTCTTTCTTCTTCTCCTTCTTCTCTTTCTCCTTCTCCTTCTTCTCCTCCTGCTTCCCCTTCTCATTCTCCTACTCCTCCTACTTCCTCTCCTTCTCTTCCTTCTCTTCCTTCTCCTGTAGTTGTTGTTGTTGTCGTTGTTGACGTTTTGTGTTGTTTTTATTGTTTTTGTTTACGTTTTTTGTTGTTGTTGTTTTTGTTTACGTTTTTTGGTTTTTTTTTTTTTTTACGTTTTTTGGATTTTTTTTTGTTTACGTTTTTCGGTGTTGTTATTGTTTTTGTTTACGTTTTTTGTTGTTGTTGTTGTTTTTGTTTACGTTAGAAAAACATAAGAATGAAGAGGTTTATTTTTATTTCAAATCACGAGTGAAAATGAAGGTGTGGATTTATAGTTAAAGTCAGGTGTACAAAGATTTTAAATCAATCATTAATAAATATTTTTATTAAATTACTTTTATTTTTCTTACAAAAGTCACAAAGACTCCCGCCCGACTCGCCCGAGTTCCTTCCCCAGCGCGTCCCTGTCGCTGTTACGATGGGAGAAAGACCAAAGATTTGCACCTGTAAACAGAAACATTAACCTCCGTTCCGCCCCCCCCCCGACGATCGCCAACGCACCGAAGCCGGGACGAATCTCCCCCCGACGGAATCGAGCAAGAGACCCGGAGCCCGACTCGGAGTACCGGGACGAATCCTTACCTACCTCCTTCCTCGGGAGACGGTCGCGACCTGCCACGTCGCGCCCGCCTCCTCCGCAGAGACAAAGTGAGCTTCCGGAGGCGGTGAGAAGTTCCGAAGTTGCGGGCCGACGAAACATGCCCGCAGTCCGTCCGCGTTTCGTCCCTGCCACCGTCCAATTGACTCTTGCAGTCCGAAGTGCGAGAATCCAACCGGCGCGGAGTCGGAGTCGTCGTCGCAGTCGTCTTCCTTTTCCGCCCCTTCTTATTTGCCGTTGGAGTGAATCTCACGCGCTATCCTACACCCGCGAACCGCTCCCGAGGATGACGAACTTCCGGAGACGAGTCGACCTCGTGCAAGAAGATCTTCCCGTGGTCCTTCCGCTCGCATCCCCGTTTTCCCGGAGTAGTAGTACCCTGAAAGAAAGTGCCGAGTCCCACACTTCTTTACTCCCCGGGGTTGGTAAGGTACAGGTCTGACTCTTCGTCTGGCGCGCAGGGTCCCTCATGACCCTATGGCCGACGAAAACACTCGGTCGGGACCCCGAAGTGCTCCCGCCGACTGTCTAAAGCAATGCGCGACGAGTTGGACCCGAATTACACGACCAGAGGCATCCGCTGGACTCGCCCTCCAAGTAGCGGGATTACAGGAGTACGCCCCCAACTTCCGGCCCCTAAAATAACAACAACTTTAGTTAACTTTTTAATGTAATTTTCAACCTTTTTCCTTTTTTTGATTTTCGGTATAAAACATCAAAAAAGGTAAAAAACAATTTTTAATAATGTAACAAACCAAAAATTTTTAATTTGACTCTTGTAGTCTTCTTCCTCTTTTTTTTTGTTGTTAAAATATATTCTTCTTTTTCTACAATTTTCTTATTGTTTTGCGAGTGCGTGTGTGTTGAATTTTCCGGAAACGGAAACGAAAACAGTCAGTCAGTGAGTCTGAAAAGAGAAAAAAAGGATAAATTAATATTCGATTAAATTTATTAATATTAATTAATTATTTATTTATGTTTTTGTTGTGTCTACATGAATTTTATAATAAATTTCTTATTTTTCAAACTAATTAAAATGAAATATTAAATTCACGATGGAGAAAAACAGAAAAACAAAAACAAAACTTATAATTTCTTTGTGGTTTTGTGTGTTATTTCAAAAAGTTTTCCCAAATTTTTTTTTTTTTTTTACTTTTAAAATTATTAAATAAATTGATTTTTATTTAAATTCAGAATAAAAAATAATTATGATAATAAATTATAATAATTTAGGCGGAGCAATTTTCAGATTGAATAAAAATGGCGGACAAAACTTTTTTTATTTTTTTTTATTTTAGAAAAGCTAAAGAGTTAATGAAAAATTTATTAATTTGAATTAAAATTTAACTTTAATTAATTTATTGATTTTTATTTTATTGTGTAAATTATATTAAAAAGAAAATTTTAAAATAAATTTGTAACCGTTAAATTTATTTATTTTTTTTTTATTTGTAACAAACACCAACCAGTACGAGATATAATAAGGAAAACCTAAATTACAAAAAAAAATTTACGATCTGAACAATTTAATAAAATTCTGTACAAACAAAATAAATTGACTTTTCATTTACCCTCCTAAACAAGGATTTCCTTTGAATTAAAAGGTAAAGTAAAATGTTGGAATTTTATTATTATTATTATTATTAATATGTTACGCGATTATGACAACGAATATTATATGATTAATGGCGAGAAAAAAAAAATATGTTAAGTTTTTATTAACATAATTCCTTGTTAAATTTGATTATTATTATTATCATAAGTATAGAGGAGACTTTGTTTACTCGCCAACGCGGAAAAATTAATATCAATAAACAATTGTCATAAATATTTGAATAATTTTCATCATTAAATTTTCCTTTGTTTTCTTTTCCTTCGATTATATAATTTTTCTTGATTTGTAAAAGAAGCTTCTAGAAACTTATTCTTCTGTTTGTTTACAAACATAGTTATTCTATAAGAAACATAATAATGAGTTCCATCTGTATAAGGAAGCTGAGAGGATACAAGAGGAGAGGTACTTTCTTCCGGTTTCCTCATGTCCTGTGAACGTCCATCTTATTAGGGGTTGTGTTGGTGAAAGTGACGGTTACCAACTGGGTACTACCTTGCCTACTTGGTGTTGCCCATGAAGTGAGTTATAAACCTTAGAAGGATATAGAAGAGTTATAAACCTTATCACCCACCGAATTATTAATAATAATAATAATAATAAAATTATTCAATGACGTTTTAATAAATTTTTTATTGTTATGCAACTGCAACAACAAACTTCAAAATCAAAATTTTTTTTTTATTAACAATGATGATGATGATGGTGTCTGTTATTTAAAAACAAGTTCATCAATTAAGATTTAAATTTTGATAATCCCTCGTCCTTCGAAATACAAACGCACACGCACACACACACACACGAAAAGAAAAGTCATAGTGAGAAGTTTGAATGAATGGACCATGCGTTCACTCACACACACGCCCATAAAATTATTTACAAAAGAATAATAATAATGACACGTGTGTGAAGTGTATCACTAGCTAGATAGAAAAAGCGGTCGTATAAAAAGGAAAATTTCAAAACAATCGATTTCGAGGTCTTTATTTGGTCCAGCATATTTAGAAATAGGTATCTAAATTAGAACGATCAACAATAATTGAAAGTCATGAAAGGAGGAGTAAATTCGTGATTTATAATAAGAGAAGGACTTTTAAAACCTCCTTCACTTCCTGGTTGTTTCCCCTCACTTTTATTCCTATGGGTATATATATTCTAATGCCACGATTAAATTACATTTGCTAGCTGTGTCGTTGCAGAGTAGCTTCTTTTTTGAAAGAAATGTTCAGATTGGTAAGTAATTTAAATTTCCGTTTTGTAATAATAAATATTAAAATTTATTAAATGATTTTTTAGGTCCTTTGTTTGTTTTTGATTGCTGTCGCCGTGGCATCTGCCGGTTATGTTGCCTACAGCCCAGTCTACGTTGGACAAGGTGCTTACGGACATCATGGTCCATTTGCAGTAAGCTACAGAGCTAGAGTAGATGCACCGAGACAAGATCTTCTTACTTTTTCAACAGTTCCACTCGATCATTTATATCATTATTAAAAAAAAAAAAGTGACAGATTCTGAACAATGTGATGTTGTACATAACCTTCCTCCCCTCCCTCCTCCCTTTTTTCTAAAAACACTTTTAATTATCATTAACGTTTTTTATTACACTAAAACCGACAGCGATAATATATGATGCTGTTGTTTTCCCTTTGTTTTAATTTTATTTAATAACAAATTAATTTTTCTTTTTCCTTCAACTTTTTATGTTTAAAAAAAAAAAATTTCCGTTAAATTTTTTCAAAATGGCGATTTCATGTTATTAATGTTTTAATAATAATAAAATTTTCCTTCTGCAAAATTTTGTTTTGTTTTTTTTTTCCCCCGTTCCTAAACCTTTCGGGAAATTTTTTTTTTTTTTTGTTTTTTTAAAGGAAAAGCGAGGAGGTGAGGTGGTGGTGGGAGGGGGGTAACGTACATAATTAATTAGTGAGTTAAAGTGTTTTTATCGATAGGTTGATTTAATTATTTTTTAACTTTAAACTTTACGAATTTAATTTGTCAAAACAAAAACAAAAAAAAAATGGAGGAAAATTATTTTAAAAAAAAAATTAAAGGAAAACCTTTTTACGACAAAAAACTAATTTTTTTTTTTTACGATAAAGTCGATAAAAAAAAAAAAAATTAAAAAAGTTTGCTTAACCTAAATTTTATGGAATCGTTTTACGTGATATGTGAGATTTACTAAAAAAAAAAAAAAAAAAAATGTTTTCTCAAAAACCGTTAAAAAAATCAATTTTTGTTTCTAGAAAGAAATTTCATTTCCGGTGGATATTTTTTACAATTACTTTTAATAATAACAAACGTCGAAATAACGAGTATGATTTTTTTTTTTTTTTTTTTCTCGTTTAAATTTCGTCTAGAACGTTCTTACGACAAAGATGATGATGATGATGATGATAAAATGTAAAAGCGTTTTCCTTTATTTTTTTTTTCTATTTTGTCCATCTGGTGGTAATTTTCCTAAGCTTTAAGATTCGTCGTCATGGTAACGGCATGACCTGGGTATATTTTCCCACCCTTTCATGCTCTTAATTTTAGTATTTTGTACATCACATAAGACATAACCTTTTTGGATGTTATTTTTTCTTCTTCTTCTTCTTCTTTAACATAACATTTAAATATATATATATATTATAAACATGTGTTTATGTACATAAATAAATAAATAATTAATTAACGTAACTGGTAATTATATATATGTAGAAATCATCAAACGTTTGTTGTTACGAGAAAAAAAATAAATAAATAAATAAGAATACATATACATATAAACAAAGTAATAATAATAATAATAATAATAATAATGAGAAATTTTTGTCGTATTGTTAATGATGATACGTTAGTTTAAAAAAAAAATTCATTCAAATCGTTAAAATGTCGTCGTTTTTTTTCGTTTTCTATTTTTGAAATTTTTTATTATTATTATTTTGTTTTCTACGACGTTTTTTTTACAAAAAAAAAAAAAATATTATTATTATTATTATTATTACGTTCGGTTTTGTTATTTGTTTGTTACGCAATGAAGAAGAAAATCATAATTCGAAAATGAACAACATAGTCTGATGTTTTTGTTTTTGTTTTGTTTTTTATTGTGTTTTGTTCGATTGGAATATTCTCGAAAACGTGATTTATAAACGTGATTTGTCGTTATTTATAATTTTTTAATAAAAAAAAAAACGATTTTTTGTTTTCTAAAATGGCGGTTCGTTCGCGAGTTTAAATAAATGAATAAAAAATTGTACATACATAAATGAAAATTTTGTATATTCACGTGTGGTGTAAAGAACATTGATATCGTAGTAAGTATTTATTAAAATAAATATTAATTTATTTTTTCTTTTTGTCATCATCTAAAAAAAGAGAGAGAATGAGAGAGAGAACGAACGATGGAATCATTTTTATTTTAACAAAAAAAAAATTTGGATCGAAACAAAATTTTATTTATTTATTTTATTTTTTTTACGTTTCATTTGTTTTTAAATAATTTTTATTTTACTTTGTTGTCTTAAATCATTTTTTCTTAAAGGAATAATAATTACTTTTATTATTTATTTATAAACAATTAGTAAAAATAAATTTTAGTACCTCCGGAGGTTCGATTATGATTAAAAAAACGTTTATATTAATTTTTACATAAGTTAAACATTATTTTTCTTTTTGTTAAGATGAAAATCCACGAAAATTTTCTTTAAATTATTTAAATTTCGTTTATTGTTTATTATTATTATTATTGTTTACGTATTATTCGCACACACACAAGTAAAATTAATTATTTAAAATTTCTTTTCCCCCACCCACGCGCTTCCCCTACTCCTCCCCTCCACCCCCCCAATACCCCCGTAAAAAAAAAAATAAGGGAAAAACTTTTTAAAAAATAATAAAATTTTAACATGAAAATTTTTATTAATAATAATAATAATAATAATAATAATAATAATTAAAGAAAAACTTTAAAAGATTTCTTATTTTATTATTATTAACATTTTCTTCTTTAAATATATATACTAAAAAAAAAAAAATAATAATGAGGAAAATTTAACCCTTGACCTTTTAATATTAACAAAATGTTATTTTACTTAAATATGAGTATGTATATTATATAAAATATTATTATTATTATTAATATCAAAAGAGGGAAAAATTAATATTTTCAAATAAGTTTTTCATTTTTTTTTTTAAATAGTTAAACAAATAAATAAATTCGATACATTTGTTTAATAATTATTATTATTATTATTATTATTTGTCTTATTATAACAATAATAATTTTCGTAATGGATTTTCCCACATTTTTTTTCTAAATTTGACTTTTAAAATTTGTTTGTTGAGTCTCAATGTCAAAAAAAAAAAAAAAAAAAAAATGTCATAAGTTTTCTTTTTTTCAATAAAAGTTAGACGTTTCCAATGATTGATTATAAATTTTGAGGAAAATTTTGGTGAAAATTTTCCTTTTTCCAATATATATATTTTTGTGTTTGTTTTTTTCAGGTTTTTATTAAATCCGATAATAAAAAAAAGAAATATAAATTAAGGTTTTATTTATAAATTACTTAAAATTTCGTCGTTGTTCTTTCCCCCTCCCCTCCCCCCAAATATTTTTCTTTTGTTTTTCCACCCATCTTGTTTTTCCAAAAAAAAAATTTTGTTTTTGCCGCCATTTTTCCTTTCTTTTCTTTTCTCTTATTTATTAATTCAAATCGATATGTTTTTCTGTTTTTTAAGGTAAAATAATACGTATTCGAAATTCGTTCAAAACTATTATTATTATTATTACTTAAGGCTTTTCCTTTAAATAAAAAATTTAAATGAAATTGTTTTTATTATTAATTCATGAACATACATTATGATATAATGGCAGTCATTTTTCTTTTTTTTTTAATAATAATTTGTTGTAATTTTTAAAGAAAATTAAACTTATCAGGTATTTTTTCAATAATAATAATAATAATAATAATAATTTATTGCGGCCGATTATTTTAAATAATTAAGGGGGGGGGTGATTTAGTTTTAAAATAAATTTCAAATATTTCGCAATTTAAAATCTGGTTAAAAAAAATAAAATTGAAAATTTTCCCCGAGAGAAAATCGATTATAAATTTTTCTTCGTCTTTAATCTCATATATATTTATATATTTTGTTTGTTTTCGAAAGTCACAACAAACAAACAAACAAACAAACATAAAAAAATTAATTTACGTGTGGCGACCGATAGACACGACGTTTAAAATTTTCCACAATGGCGACGACTTTTAATTCCAAAAAAAAATAAAAGGAAAAAAAAATTGGATTTGATTTCGTCAAGCACGTGTATTATGATCATGAAAACCTCCCCCTCCCCCCCAAATAAAAAAAATCATTTAAACGAACACGTAATAATAATGATACGTGAGAACGGATTATCGATCGATTGATTGATTTTTTTTTAAAAAAATTTTTTTGTTTATTTTGATTTTAAAAATTTTCCTAAAAAGTGGATTTTCTTTTAAAAAAAAAAAAGAAAATTTTATCGATTTGATAAAAGTAAATAAATAAAAAAAGTAAACCGGAAAAAGGGAACCATTTTGTTTTTTTTTTTTTTTTACCTTAAAGCATTAATTTCTTTCTTTTTCTGACTTTCGTTTTTCGTTTTTTTTTGGGGGGGGGAGCGGAGCGGGGAGAATTTTGACCTCTTTTAAAAATATATTTTAAAATTTTCTTTTTCTTTTTCTTCTTCTTCTTCTTCTTCCTTTTAATTTTATTACTCTTTTCTTTTTCCCCGTGTAATTTTATTTCAAATTTTTTTAAAGAACAAAGAGGGAGTATTTCTCTCTCTCTCTCTCTCTCTCTCATTCAAAACTTTTTTTTTGTAACCTTTGAACTTTTAATTTTAACAATAATAAATAAATAAAACAAAAAATTTTTTTTTTTAAATCGCACAAAGTTTTTAAATCCAATACCTCGCGATGGTGGTAATTGTAGAGAGAATAATTATTATTATTATTATTTTTTCTAATGCCACTTCAAATTTTTTCCTAACCTAATTAACAATAAATGAATAATTGATATCGGAATAATTTTTATTAAAAAAAAAAAAAAAATTATATAATTATATTATTTTTAGAGTTTGGAGTTTGTTGACGAATGCTAAAACGAAGGCCTGGAAATCTTCTCCAGTACATCTTTTCAGGTGGCACGGTACGCTCACGTGGTGAGTCATATTTAAATTTTCTTCGCGATATTAATAATGATAATAATAACGAACTAACTATTCGATAAAATTTTTTTTTTTTTTTTCGTACGGAAAATTAATATATATATATATAATTAATCGATAAATTTATTTAGGATTTTATTATAAATTTATTTATAATAGTCTTCTTATTAAGTTAGTTATTGATTAAATAAATAATTAATAAAATTTATGCGTCGTTCAATTTACATAAATAAGATTAATTAACAAGTCAATAAGTTAAATAATTTATTAAACCCAACAGTGACGATGGGAAAACGTTTCATTTGAATAAGTTATTTTGGAAAAAAAAAAAAATTCGTCGTGGTATTCATTCATGTGGTGAAAACCTTTTTGATGGGAAATTTCTATAAACTCATTTAGAAAAACAATTATGAACGCTTTTGATCCCGTCGTCGATTTTTATTTATAATAAATAATTTAAATAAATTTATTAAAGTTTTTTAAAATAATGATATAATAATAATAATAATTTATTAGTTGTGGGAAGTACTGATGATAATAATAATGACGTTTTGTCACGGATTAAACAATTCGAACGATGATAATTTTTTTTTTTTTTTTAAATAATTTTTATTTATTAATTTAGTGTTTAAAAAAAATAGAGAAAAACGTTCCAGAAAAATGTTCTACGGGAAAAATCGATGGGAAATTAATGGTTGAAAAGGATAAAAAGGTAAGTAAAATTTTCTTTACGATTTTTTGTTTTGGGGTGTGTGGAAAAGAGCAAAAAAAAAAAGCAAAGAAAATTTATGTATGCGCACACGATCGATTGTTTAATTAATAATTTATTTGATGCAAGATTAAAAATAAAAATAGATGTAATTGAATTAATTAAATTTTTATTATTAATAATAATAATGATAATAAAACAACGCCCGAGTATTAATAATAAAAATAAAGGTCATTACCCCCGTCGCCGCCCCCTACTGATAAAATTCTTTTCGAACGTGTGATAAAGAAAAACACGAGTTTCGACCACGTGCCTGGATTTTCATCCACGTTTTTCTTTTGTCAGGGGAATCCACGAGTGTCCTTGAAAAATTCTTTGTGGCTTGTGAAAACTGTAAGTGTAATTAATATTTAAAAATTTGAGTTTTCCTGTTTTCAATTAGACATCACGAAAAAGATATGCACGGAAATTTCTTAGGAATTTCTTCAAAAAGTTTTTTTTTTTTTTTTATTTTCTTCCGCCATTTTTTTTTTTAACACGTAAAAAAAACCTGTCGTTGTTCTGTAATTCTCGGGAGAAATAAAAAACACAACAGCAATTTTCCATTTTCAACTATTTTACTTTTACGACATTTAGTGGAAAAACACCGATAGATTTTCTTTTTATTTACACTTTTTTTGTTTCATTTATGATGACGACAGGAAAATTAATCGTGCTCCTGCGTGACATTTTCACATCAGAGTGAAAAATTATTTTCTCAAATAATCATTTAAACAAAGCGAAATGAAAAAAAAAAAAAAGTGCGTGGGGAGGAGGAAGGGGAGGGGAGGGGAGAGAGGGGAAGAAATTATGACGAAACGATCCGTGGAAAATTTTTTTTTTTTCACTTTTTTTCCTTTTCGTTTTGCGATGGAAAATTTTTTTTTATTTAAATGAATTCATTACACTTTATCTAGAAAGTTCTAAAATATGCGTATTTTTTTTTTTAATTACAACTATTAAGAGTGAAAAGGGTTTTTTTTATTTTTTTGCAGCGAGTGGAAAATCTTAGAGCTTTAAAAACGTCATTTAATTTTTCATTTTTATTCAAAAGCTTTAAACCTAAAAAAAAATTGTTTTCTGCAGAGGCGCTTAAAACCACAGCAACAGATTCTACACCTTTTGTCAATTCGATTCTTTTATTTGCAGTTCCCGAATGTATACCTACGAAAATAATAATAATAATAATAATAATAATAATAATAATAATAATAATAAATAAATTACAAGTTATTCATCGACATGCAATAAGTAATTTTATAAAAAAAAAAAAAATTATGAAAAACGCAACAGGTTCTCTTCTCTCTCTTTTTATTAAAAAAAAATTTTTTAAATTGAAGTAAATAAATCGTAACTACATAATAATAATAATAATAATAATAATAATAATAATAATAATAATAATTGATTATACGAGTGAATGAATGATTTGTGATTAAATTTTTTTTATGTAAAAAAAAATGATTTATAATTTTTTTTTTTTTTTTTATGAAAGGGATTTTCCAATTGTTGTTACATTCAAAAGGAGTCGTTTAACCTAAAAAGGTTTTTATATAAAGTTAATAAACGTGAAAATTATTTATTAGGGGGAATTTAAGGATGATAGGAATGAAAATAAATAAAAGATGCGTAGAGAAAGGAAAAGTAAAATCGGAAAATAAAAAAAAGAAAAAAAAAAAGAGAGAGGAAATGCGGTATAAGGTATCCGGTGGGAAAATTAACACAAATTCACAAGCGTTTCCTTTATATTAATAAGTTGGAAAATGTTTTTCAGGTACGCATGTGTGTTTTGGTTAAAAAAAATTATTTCCTTTGGGAATCCTTTCTGACGGGAAAAAAGATCAGAATTCATTCCAGTCGTTTTGAAAAAAGAAAATGTTTGCGGTTGGAATGAATATGGTGTGTGCGTGTACATAAAATTCTAAATTTGTGTCGAAACACGATCGAATTTTAAAAATTTAAATTTTAAAATTTCTACGTTAAATGTCGTACGATTTGATTGACGTTTAAAAAAAATTTCTTTACCCCTCCCTCCTCCCTTCCCCCTCCCCCGATTCACGAATTAATTTATTTAATATTTTTAAAAAAATTATAAACAATTTTTTAAAATTACAAACACCGATTAAAAAATTTTTTTTTGGGTTAATGTTTCTAAAAAAAAAAAAAAAAAAAAACCTTCTACCCCTTCCAAAGTTTCGAACCCTTTCATCCCTTAACTTTATTTTTTATAACTCGAAAACGTCGATAACGGTTATTAAAAATTATTATATATATATAAAAAATTTGTTCTTTCATTTTTATTTTTTTTATTTTTTTTTTTCAATTTTTTACGAGCGTTAATTTTTTTCTAGAGGCTATATAAATCCTTTTTTTTTTTTTGTAAAAGGAAATTCGCAACCTTTTTCAACAGCAAAAAATAAAAAAAAAATGAAACGACATTCGTAAAAAAAAAAGGAAAAAGAAAATAGTTATCATTAATATCATTAATCATTTTTTTTTAGGTTTCGGTTAATTGATTTTTTTTTTTTAACTAAAGTGCGACAAAAAAGGTTTTTTTTTTTAATTTCATAAGTGTCGTAAAAAAAGAAAAAAAACCAGGACAAATATGGCGGATGAAAAAATGAATATTTGGAAAATTTGCGACAATTTTTTTTTTCATTTGTGAAAATTTTTTATTTATGTTTCGTACAGGAGAAAACGCGTCGACAATATTTATAAATTTTATTTCGGTTATCACCACGAGTGTTATCACACACGCGCACACACACACACCCGCACGCAATCACACGAAAACATTAATTCAAACTTTTTTTTTTTAACGAAAATGAATTTTTTTTTTTTTATCTGAATCTCGGACCTCGCTTTAAATAAAATTTCAACTCACGATCATAATTTTTATCGTGGAAATAGATTATCATAAATTTTCCAAAAAAAAATATAAACCACGTGGTTTTATTCAAATAAAATTTTATAATTTTCCTTAACCGCAGTATAATTTTCTTACTTTAAAAAAAAATTCTTCAAACGCTTTTTATAAAAAAAAATAAAATTTAAATGATGAGTGGTAAAATCCTAGTTTTGATCCCCCCTTCCTTCCTCCCTCCCTCCCCTCCACACCCCCGCGTTTAATCTATTAAATTCGCATTTTCACGACGAGAAGAAGTAGAAAAAAAAAATCTCATCATCTTCTCGTCATCTCGGATTTATCTTTTTTTTTAAATTTTTCCTTTTTTTTTTTCTAGAAAAAAATTAAAAATAAAATGCGTGCATGCGTACACATTTTCTTCTTACGTGTTTACACATACATATATTTATATCCATCGATTTATTATTATTATTATCCTTCGTAAAAAGTTTAAAAGGATAAAAAGGAAAAAAAGAGAAAAATAAAAGGAAAACCACTTTTTGATAAATGACTGACTGACTGATGTAAAATTATATAAAAATTGAAAGCGAAAATAAAAAGGAAAAATTGGAAAATTAATGGAAAAATAATTTCATAATAAAAAAAAAAGACAAAAATGAAAAAAAAATGAAAGTTAATAATAAATGTCGTGACAAGGTCAATTTTGATTTTTTTTTTCTCCCTCTCTCTCTCTTTCTCTCTCTCTCTCTCACTCACGGAAAAGTGATACGAATAAAATTTTATTTATAAAAAAAACAAAACAAAACAAACGTTTAATTAAAAAAAAAATTTGTTTAAATAATTTTTTTTTTTTTTTAATTAATGATTAATGGGAAGAAGAAAGAAAAAAGTGTTTTATTGACGTGGAAGCAGAAGAGGAAAATTAAATCCACGCATTTTCCGTACAAAATTAATTTTAGTTTTTTTTTTTTTTACTCTATGATAATTTTACTCTATTATTATTCGTTCGATTTAAATTTTTTTTTTTTTTAATTTAAAAACGAATTTAAAATGAAAAAAAAAATCGGATTTTTTTTTTTATTTAACTTATCGGAATCGTGTAAAAATTAACTATTTAAATCTTAGAAGGAAAATACAAATAAGGTATTAAATTTTCTTTTCTCTCTCTCTCTCTCTCTTTCTCTCTTTTAAATTTATTTTCTGTAATATATCACAACTCAATGATAAAACTCAAACATTCCAGCCAGGATTTTCTTTTTGTTCGAATAGAAACTAAAAAAACTGGAGTCCGAATGTCTTAGAAAATTGCCACGTAGATTTTTTTTAGGAAAATCATTAATAGGAAAATAAGGCACGTTTATGTTTGTTGCTTTTCTTCCGCGACGAAAAGATGTTCTAGAATTTAATAGGGGGTGGGGGGAAAGAAAAACGGCAATAACGTCCTTTATATATTTTTTAGTTCCTTTTTTCCACTTTATTATTTTTATTTTATTAAAATACGATTATTATTTACGATTGTAAGAAAAAAAAAGTTAAAAGGAAATGATTAATAAATGAAAATTGTTTAACCGGAAATGAAAAATATCGATCCTTTGTTTATGACGTTTATACGTTTTCTGTACGGTGCGAATC
>NW_002987175.1:126330-130035 GCF_000006295.1 Pediculus humanus corporis | reverse complement strand
AGTAATCCGTTTGATAAATTACTTTCTTTTTTTTTCTTTTTTTATTCGTTCCTTCCACGTGTCAAGGTTTTTCTTTTTCAGTTAATGAAAAAAACTTTTAATTTCCTTAAGTATTTATATATCCCGACAGGAAAACCGTTTTAAACCACGCACACGCACACGCACACACACACACACGGGAAACTATGTAAATTATATCAAATGAATTTAAATATATCATAACCGTGATACTAAGAAAAAAAAAAATTTTCTTTTTTCATCATCTCGCGTGTAAAATTAAATAGGGTGTGTACGTAAAATAAATTAAATATTAATAATAATAATAATGATAATAATAATAATAATAAGTTTTTAATAAAATTACACGACGAAAAAAAAAATTACACATTTTGAATTCGTGGCCCCATATAAGTGATTATAATTATTTACAAACAACGACAACAAAAAAAAATTAATAATAATAATTTTTATATTAATTAATAAAATTGAAAAGTTGTCGAAAAATTTATGTGACAAACAAACAGACAAACAAACGAGGAGACGAGAGAGTCAAACAAACAATAAATTAATTAATTAGCATGTAATAAATTTAAAAAAAAAAAAATTTTAAGATTTTATTTTTTATGTTTAAAATAAAATCAATAAATGACGAGAAAAAAAATTAAAAATAATTATTAATATTATTAATTGATAATAATAATAATGATGCGTGAGGGGGGGATTTGTTACGATTCTCCCCCCCCCTCCCCTGCCTTGAAAAAAAAAATCAGAAATTTAAGAAGAATTTTAATTATTAATATAGATGATAAAAAATTTCGAAACCTAAAACAATAGATTACGACTATTTTATTATTATTATTATTATTATTATTGTTGTTGTTGTTGTTGTTGTTGTTATTATTATTAATATTACTTTTCAAAACATTAACATTTGATGATTTTAATAATAGAAAAATTATGCAATATCACGACAGGAGAAAAACAAAGAAAAAATAATAATATTATCCAACATGTTTTATTTTTTTAAAAATAAATAAAAAACATATTTTTTTCGTTTCCGGTAAAAATATTTTTTTGTTCGTATTAGAGAGAGAGAGAGAGAGAGAGTGAGAGAGTGAGAGGGGAAGAGGAACGTCAGGATTTATTAGAAAATTTATATATATAAATAAATAAAATAAATGTTGATATTGGTACGCATTCTCTCTCTCACAGGAGAAAGAGTTAAATTTTTTTTTTTTTTTTTTTCTTCTGCTGTTTCTGCTGCTGCTGCTTACCTCTGTGTGCTGTGGTACGGATCGATATGAACGCTATTTGTACTGCGCTCTCGTTCAACATTAGTTACTCAGATGCGTTTCAAAACAAAAAGTGACACAAAAACAACAAAAAAAAAAAAATTTATTTATTTATTTATTTATTTTTGTTATTAATTAATTAATTTATTATTTTACGATTTATATTTATTAATTGGACAAAATAATAATAATAATAATTAAAACGGTGTGTTAAAAAAAATTTTTTGTTTTTATTTTATTTTTCGGGGTTTTTTTCTTTTTTTCTCTTTTCTAATGTGTAATAAAACGTTTATTAATAATATTATTAATAATATAAATAATAATAATAATAATAATAAAACAGGTTAATTTTGGTGCGATAAGTGAATTTATTAAAATAAAGTGTTGTTAAATACGACGTATTTTATTTATTTACATCGATATTATTATTATTATTTAATAATTCGCAAAGGAAAATATTTATCGATAATGTGAGTAGTATTTATGTATGTATGTACATAATGACATAGATGATATGGTTTATTTAATGTAAATATTTATGTACGTTATGTATCCGTTTATTTTTAATTATGGGAAACGACGACGGTACGTGATTTACGGATACGCGTATACGTACGTGACGTCATTATAAACAATTTATTTATTTATTTTATTAACAATTATTTATTACGATAAATAAATAAAACATGCGTGATTGATGATAATAATAATAACTAATTATCAATTTTTTTTGAAAAAAAGAAACCATTTTGAATTTTGTGTTTTCCTTTTTTTTTAGTTTATTAATTTTTTGTTTCATGCACACAACCCGGGGAATGACCCAATTTTTCCTTGGAAAAATTTTCCTACTTATATTTTCTTTCCCCCCATATCCTTTCGTTTTTATTATTATAATGATACAATTGTTAAAATGTTTTTTATTTTTGTGGGGGGGTGGTGGTGAGGGTGGAAGGAAACGTTACGGTCGTAAACGATGCGTAGAAGTTATATAAATAAATAAAGGCGTCAACAAAAGAGTGAAAATATTTGAGGAAAAAAAAAGAAAATCTTTTTTTTTTAAGTGTTTGGTCATAGAGAATATAAACATATGAAGGCATAGATAAAATAAATAAATTTTATTCGATTCCGCGTTTTTTGCGCGGCAAATTTGAAAACGCCCGCATTTTAATTTTTAATTAGTAAAATTTTCTACCCTTTCTCCGCATGCGTCTCCCCAAAAAATAAATAAATTAATTTTTCGGGGAGTCAAATAATTTTAATAAAATTTAATTGTTTGTAATTATAATAATAATAATAAATATTATTATTATTATATATATGGAAAACATTTTAAATATTTAAAGTTAAGATATAAAAATTGTGTTCGAGAGTTTCGACGAGGGTGTTTCCCGCCGTGTTTGTTTAAAAATTTTCAAAAGGATTTTTTTTTTTTTTAACAAAAAAAGGAAAAATCATTATTATTATTATTATTATTACCATTAATATTCATTTTTTTTTTTTTTACGTAATTTACAAAAAAAACGCGACACACTCAAGAATTTATTTATAACTTTTTAACAAACTTTAACGTTTATCAATTTTTTACAAAAAAAAAAAAAAAGGAAAATTTGATTACGTGTTTCGTACTTTAGGGTTACTACGATGAAAATAATAATAATAATAATAATAATAATAATAATAATAATAATAATAATAATAATAACAAAGTGGAAGCATTTAAAATAAAAAGTTAAAAAAAAAAGAAAATTTTTTTAATCAATGACGTTTTCCTTTATCGATTTAATAAAAAAAATTTTCCTTTTTTTATTTATTGAACGAAAACCAAAGACGGAAAAAACGCAACAAACAAACAAACGAAGAAAGACAGTGAGAAAAATTTGTTTTTTTAAAAAAATTAACAAAAAAAAAAAAAGGGCAGATACAAAAATTAAAACTACGTCATAATAATTTTGAAAAACCGGAAATAAATGATGCGGGATTAATTTTTATTGGGATTAACAAATTACCTAAAACGCATTAAAGTCGGCGAAAAAACATTTTGAAAATGTTACTGGCGTAGTAATGGCAGAAAAAGGGAAATTTTTGAAAATAAAAAATAGTACATTCGGGTAAATAAAGTTTAAAACAAAAAAACAAGAAAATAAAATAAAAACAAACAACAACAACACGATAAAAAGTTTTCCCATTTTTTTTTTTTTTTATTTCCTATTTCCTTTAAACGTATATAAAACTTTTATATCCTTTTATCAAAAATAAATGGATTTCATCTTAATAAGAAAACAATAATAAATCGCGGAATTAAATTTGATTTCAAAAAAAAAAAAAAAAACATTTGTCACGGAAAATTAATTATGTCAAAAGCTCAGAGCAGGAAAATGATTAAAAGTAATAATAATAATAATATTATTATATA
>NW_002987175.1:121475-126113 GCF_000006295.1 Pediculus humanus corporis | reverse complement strand
TAAAAGAAAAAAATTCTTTTTCTTTATATAATTTTGTTTACGTGGCAATAAAACCATATATTTCCCTCCCCTTCCTCTCGCCCTTCCTTTCTTTTTCCCTTTCACTTTCGTTTTTATCGGGAAATTCAAAAAAAAAAAAGAAAAAAAATGGGGGTCGATTTTTATTAATCAAAAAAAATTTTTTTCCTTTTTTGGCGAGTGAATTTCCGTTAAAAAAAAAAGTATAAAAGTTTAAAAATTTAATAAATTTAATAATATAATATACGTACGCGTCATTTTCAATTATTTCCCCTTTCCCTCCCCCCTTTAAAAAAAAAGAAAAAGGAGTAAATCGAATGGAAGAAAATTTTTTGGAAAAAAGTTTTCTTTTTTATCAATTTTTAATAATGTAAAAATAAACGATAAGGAGGTATATAAATTGGGCGAGTGAAAAAAAGGAAGTAAAAAAAAAAAAATGGCGGAAAGGACACTCGAGAAAATCCCGTGGCAATGGACTTTTCATTAGTCAAACTGATTTTATTGCCCTAAGAGTGGAGAAAAAAGGCAACGGGGGGGCAAATCGATTTTCATTTATTATCAATAACTTTTTTAAAAGTTACTAAAAATTGTTTTTTTGCTTTTTTTGTTTTTTTGTTTTTTTTTTTTTTGTCGTAGTCGTTATTAAATTGAAAAAAAAAAAAAAAACAAAAAATTAAACAAAGTAAAAAAAAAAAAAGGGAAAAAACAACGAAAAGGTAATCAAATCCAATCCAGGCTTTTTTACTGGGGGGAGGGGGGAACAACAAAAAAATTTTATTTATTTACTGTTTTTTTTTTGCTCTTCGTTAAAAAGTTTTATTTATTTTGATAGTAATTAGTTATAAATTAGATAAAATAATTTTTTTTTTTTGTTTTGTTTTCAGTTTTAAAAATGCATTCGATGGGATTACATTCGGCTTTGGCCATAAAAAGGCAAAGGAAAAGAAGAGCGGATATGAAAAAGGCAAAGGGTCGTCGTTATAGCATTCAAAGCACCGAATCCGGTTTGGGCGGATCCCAAAGTTCTTTTGCAAGTCCACGTAACAGTTTAGACGGAACGGAAAGGTCAAAGAAAAAAACAATGAAAAGCAAAGTGACCAGCTTTGAAAGCAACGTAGGAATCGGAATGCTTCAAATCGGTGTCGTTTTTATCGTTTTGGGTGTTTTCCTATTGGGTTCTACACTAATACCGGATGATTTCGACGATTGGTCATGGCAAAACATATTCACTAAAAAGGCATGGTGGAACGAATTAGTTATAACGGGTGCCTTCGCATTGTTGCTAGGCACATTCCTAATAGTTTTAGATAGATTTATTTCTAAAAAAGAAGAAGAAGAAATTAACGAATACGTACAGGGACAATTGACGAGATCCCGATCGGGACACAGATTGGTAAGAGATGTCGAAACGGGTAATTTGATACCTAGGAGAACGAAAACTCTAACGGCAATATCCGACAATTTGCAACAAGGAGAATTTGACGACGTGCCCGCGGCCGTTCATTCGCCAAAATTGAAAAGTCCACCGCCGAACGGTAATCAGGTATTCATGAACGGAGAAACGGGTATGTTGAGTCCTCAATTGGAAAAAATATTAGAAGAAGACATATCACCGTTAATGGACCACGATAAGTTGCCTAATATGAACGTTACGATGGATGAATACGACATTGGAACCGTGAACACGAGTCCGGCTTCAATATTCGAAGCTCACGAAACTCAGGAATTAATAAAGACACCCATGAGCAAATACCATCAAATAAGAAGAACAAAAATATAGGAAAAACTATTCACCAACCAGTACCAAGGTGGTATCATAACCAACGATATCGAAAGGTAAACATTATAATTAAAAATTATTTAAAAAAAACTCGAACGTACCTTTCGATGACGTCATGAAAGCATGATGATGACGTATTTAAAACATTTTGTTTCACGTCACAAAACAAGCAAAGCGTTTTTTTTTTTTCTATTTGAAATGTTTTCTTGTTAAACGTTTATTCGACGTTTAATATAAAACTTATTTGTATAACTATAATAATAATAATAATAATAATAATAATAATAATAATAATAATAATGATAATTTATTTCGCACAATCAATTTAATATATATATACAAATATAAATTTATATTTTGCTTCACGTAATTTAATTCATGTGCTTAATGCAAAGAGGCTGCGAGTATGTAAGGATCAGGGTGACGAAATCATCTTTTCTTTTTTTCTTTCTCTTCTTCTTCCTCAACTATTCGAAGACAACGAGAAGAAGAGAAAGGAAAAAAAAGAGAGAGAAAAAAGATGAAGAAAATTTTTTTGAGCTTATTTCTCATATGCGAATGAATCCTTTGTATAAATAAAGAATGGTGTTGTTGTGCGTACCTGATTTTTAATATATATAAAAATTTTTACATTTTCTATTTAAAAAAAAAAAAAAAATATTTTAATATTATAATCGATCCGAGGTTATATTATATATATACTATTATTATTATTAATCTAACACTATTATATATATATATAATATTATCTTTCTCTAGTGCTTTCTTTTTTTAATTTATTTAAGATAAAATTATTTAAAAAACTAAAAAAAAAAAATTTCGCCTAATCTATTACTATTACTACTACTACTACTAATATTATTATTATTATTATTATTATTACTAAATTTATAGCATTTATACATTTATATGAATGAACACATTTAAATATTATATTGTTATATATATACATAAACGATATTATTTGGTATTATTAATATATTAAAAAAAATTTTCATCGCCTTCATTAAAAAAAAAAAATTGTAATAATAATAATAATTTATTATTATTATTATTATGTATAAAAGGTTTTTTGATTTAAATAATTTGTTTAAATTTAAAATTTGTTTAAAATCAAAAAGATTATGATAATGATAATGATAATGAAAAATCGATTTTTTACATAAGAAGCACTCGTGCCTGTTCATTTTTCTTTTTTTTTGGAGGGGGGAGAGGGGGGAATTTTTTGAAAAATTGTTTTAAAAAAAACGAAAATAGGATAAAAAGGTGGAGAGGGGAGGAGGAGGAGAAGGGAAGAAAAGGGGAGGGAGGAGGAAGACAAAATGAAAAATACCCGTGGGTTTTTTTTTTACTTTAAAATACTCGAAAAAATTTAGAGGGGAGGGATGGAAATAAAAGGGTAGAAAGGTTAAATAAGAATAATAATAATAATAATAATAAATAAATTTCATTATATTTTCCGGAGAAAAAACTCTTATGACAACACGCAACTCATGTACATAAAAAAAAAACTCGACTTATATTTTTATTAATGCAAAACTCAACCCCTGACATTTTTTTTTTTTATTTTAAATTTTCGATCAATTTTCTTTTGTTTATTTTTTATAAAAAAAAAAGGAAAATTCTAGAAAGAAAAAAGTGAAAAGTTCGAATTACAATGTTTGGTTTCGAATTTTAAATCATCGTTATGTTATTTTTAGACCGATAGATAAATATTATTTTAAATTTACACCAAAAAAAAAAAAGAAAAAAGAAAATTGACGTTTATGACGTCACGAAATTTAAAAAAAAATCACAAAACGTGTAAATGGTACACGTGTGTGTACGTGTGTATTTTTTAAACCTTATTTAAACATTAACGTTATTTAAAAATCGGAGGAAATTTGGGGAGGGATCGATATCGGAAAACTTTTTCAGAAAAAAAGAAAGAAAAGAAAAAAGTATAAAAATTTTCTTTTGGCTCATTTTCAAAACGAAACTTCGTTTTTTTTTTTGCCAAAAAAATTTTCCGACATAACATTATAATTTATATTGTTGTTGACATAAATATATTTATGATTTTTTTTTTTTGGTTTAAAAAATCTATTAACGGTTTCTGCGTTATGCGAAGAGGGAAAACCAAAAAAAAAAACGAAAAAAGTTTCTTCTTCCGTTTGCTAAACATTAAATTTACAAAAGAAAATTTTTTTTTATGTAAAAATTACGATTGGAATATGTTATCTATACGTATTGTATCGATTTCGAGTATTTTATAGCGAAGCGAATGACGATATAAATAATAATAATAATAATAATTTTCTTTTTTTTTTTTTAAATAAGGAAAATAAAATTTTCATTGCGGTTTGACATGCGTGAATAAATATTATTATTATTTATTTATTTTGACGACGTTGATTCGATAATAATCAGGTACGAAATTTTCTTTTTCTTTTTTTTTATTATTAAATAAATTAAAATCGCCGCGAATAAATAAATAATTTGCTTTATTAACGTGTCATCAGACGCTTTTTGTCATTCTAAAAAAAAAAAATCCTTTTTTAAATAAGCAAAGCGTAATAAAATTTAACCCGAAATAATTTTTACCTGATCTGACGGGAAGTTAACCGCAAAAACCAAAAAAAAAAGAAAAACCGCAAATATGGCGTTCGAGTGACAAAAATAAAACGTGGAAGCAGAATTTTTATAAACACAAAAAAAAACATTTTTACTTTTTTTTCTCTTTTTTTTTTTTTTTTTAATTTTATGTAACTTATTAAAATTTTTTTAAAAACATTATTATTATTGTTGTTATTATCATTATTAGTATTATTATTATCATTATTATTTTTACGATGGTTTTA
>NW_002987175.1:120591-121431 GCF_000006295.1 Pediculus humanus corporis | reverse complement strand
TCAGATTTTCTTTTATATATATTTTTTTTTTTTTTTTTGGTAAATCGCTTTAATATTAAATTGACAATTTATAACTTTTACATAAAAGGGGTATTTAAAAACAAGGGAAGGGGCGAGAGGCGGGGTAAAAGGGGGGGGGTAAATAAAAAAAAACAGCAGCCCCGCAACGGCAGCATCAGCAGCATCAACGCACGAATTTTTAATAATTTCATACGCTCAAACGGCTATTAAATTAATTAACTATCATTATCATTATTTTATTTATTTATTAACAATCTATGTAAATTTTAAATATGTATTTATTTAATATTATTATTATTATTATCGAATAGTAAATTAAAAAAAAATTGACCAAATATATTATGTAAATGAAAGAATGAATAAAAAATAATGTATTGTACAATTTATTTGATAAGGGCGTTATTGTTAACTTATGGAATTTTAATCTTAAAAAAAAATTATTATTATTATTATTATTTGTAAATAATAAATAAAACGCACTAATAATAATTATATAAATTTCATTATTATTATTATTATTATTATTTAAAAATTATTTTAAGGTGAGACTGTATGATGTGACCTTATATTTAATTACTTACATAATAATTACTCTTTTTTTTTTTTTTTTACGAGACCCGTCCCGATATAATATATTTTTTATTATGCTCTAAATATTATCATTATTATCATTATCATTATCATTATTATTATTATTAATAATTTTAAAATGTGAGAAAGAAATTAATTGGGGATTTAAATCGCGATCATAAAAGGAAAATGATTTTAATGTAAATGCTATTTGTTGCGTCCCATTTTAATACCTCGGACAATTTAATT
>NW_002987175.1:112849-119870 GCF_000006295.1 Pediculus humanus corporis | reverse complement strand
GTACTTATTAATAATATTACTTATAAATAATGAATGAAAACTTTTATTATTATTATTAATATTAATAAATTTATAATTAAAAACGATATTATTAATTTTTTTATATTATTATTATTATAAAATTTTTCTTTCCTTTTCTCGACTTCACGGTTGACTTTGTTTGTTTGTTTTGTTTGTTTTTGTTTTAATTTTTTTACGCTGTAATATTTTAATAAATAAATAAACAAATAAAAAATTACGTAATAAATTTTTTTTATTAATTATTAGTAATAATAATAATAATAATTACGTAAAAAAAAAAAAAAATTAGGAAACCGAAAGAAAATTTTTTCCTATTCCCTTTCCTTTCTTTTCCTTTTCTTATTTTTACATTTTTAATTGATTATTATTATTATTATTATTATTATTATATGAATGCACGTGACATTATTTCGTAAATTAAATAAGAAAAAAATTTAACCGGAAGTGACGTCAAAATTTAAGAAAAAAAATTAACAGTTTTCACGTTTTTATTATTATTAAATTCCATTAATTATAATTTTTCGTTTTTACGTACGTCACGCTTTGACAAATAATAATAATAATAATATGTAAATAAATAAATAAATAGTTTTTTTACATAAAATTTAAATTTATAATAATCGGACCAGGGTCAAAAACGTCATTGAGGTCAAAAAAGAAAAAAAAAAGGAGAATTTTTAATCACATTTGAAAGCCTGTCAAATTTCTCATCTTTTAAACTATTTTGTAACAAAAAAAAAAAAAATTCAATTAATTTAACAGCCGGTTTTTTTTTTTTTTTTTTATATCCAATTTCACTAAATTGAAACGCGAGGCATTTGGCCAAAAAAAAAAAAAAAAATTTGAACAAAAGTTTCTTACATGTGACCAACAGCAAACAGTTTGTGTTTTTCCTTCCTCGATTTTAAATTTTTTTTTTTTTGTACGCTCTATTAATTTTCTTTTTTTTTTTTCTCGTCAAAACGAGAAGTATTTAAAGTTATTATCTCATTTTAAAAAATAATAATAATAATAATACTGACGATTTAAATTTCGCGGGTTTTTCTCTGCTGACAAGTTGTAAATTTAAAATTTAAGGTAAATCATTTAAAATTTACAAACGAATTAATAATAATAATAAGGAGGATTAGGAGGAGGGGAGAGGAAGGGGGCGGGGTTTGTTATTGTTTTGTTAAAAGTGATATGGAGGAATAAATTTAAAAAAAAAAAAATTTTACAGGAGCGGAAACAACCATCAACATGATGGGTGCTATGCCAGCCGTGGCCGTTCGATTGGAACGACGAAAAGCAGAACAAAGAATGAAAAGACCGAGTCAATTGTATTTAAGCGGTTATCCACATTTTCGACAGCAGACGACATCACCGAGCAGAGCAAATTCACCATCACCGAGTCCTCTTCTTTCCCCCCCGAGATTAGAAGAGGATCAAAGGTTACCGGAAGTTTACGTTTGCGGAAGAGTAAGAATTTTAAAAATTTTTAATTTTTTCGTTAAATAAAAATTATAGCATGACGAAATTTAATTAGAACCGTTTATATTATTTAGATCGTAGGAAAGCTATAATCTTTTTACGTTTTTTTTATTATCGGAAATGTTTAAAAATTTTCAACCGGAAAAATACAATCGATGAATCGCGCAATGGCAATAAACAAACGAAAAAAAAATAACAATAATAAACTTTTAGCGTTTTTTTTTCTGTTTGTTTTTTTATTAATATTTATAAATCATCATTATCATCGTTTTTTTTTTTTTATTATTAATAAATTTACTTTAGAATAATTGAATTTTTATTTTCCAGGTTTCCGCTCTTTATTTAGCTGTAGTATCGCTGTTGTTAGGAGCAGTTATCCTTATAGTTGGTTTGGTTCAATTGAAACCGGGTGCAGATGCTCCAGGGCATAGATATTACCTAATTGCCGTAGGGTGTTTTTTGGAAGTATTAGGCCTTATTATAACCGCTACTAGATGTGTCTTGCTTCATTCGAAAATTAAAAAAAAAAGACATAGCGGAAGTAGTACTAAAAAATACGATAAAGATATAAAAGCCAGTAGTTTTACCCAAGTAGAAGGTTAGTCAAAAAAAAAATTCCTTTAAATTAATCATTTGAAATTTTTTTTTTTTTTGGGTGTGTGAGTGTGTGCGTGGACTTTGTAGATCGATAAATCAAATCTAGGAAAAAAATTAATAATAATAATAATAATAATAATAGTTGAGATTACTAACGATGATGACAAATAAAATTAAACCTGATTCATTTTTTTTTTTTTTTAAATTTTCCTATTGTTTTTTGTTTTGCAAAATGATGTAATAGACTAAAAATTCAAAGCGTTAATAATAATAATAATAATTAAACAATAGAAACTTTTTCATTCATTCATTCACTTTTGTAAATAACCGCATCGTAAAAAAAAAACAAAAAAACTAGAAATTAAAACAAAAGAATTTTACAAAAAAAAAATTTTTTTTGGCGTTTCGTGTTTTATTAATCAAATAAATAATTTTAATTGTGTTCATTCATTCATTCATTCGTTTTTGTTTATAAAATTCGAAGTAATTAAATAATAATAATAATGATTGATGTTTACAGTAAAAGATACAAACGTAGGTTTAAACGATAGAAATACGGAAGGAACGCAGGGGGGAAATATGGATGGAATATCGTTGAACGAAGTCAATCAAAGGCATTTAAACGTTAAACAACTTTATTGTTCCTCTGACGTCATGTTTGTCGACGAATGTTCCGATGGAGCAACAACAACCGATAACAGATCGAAAAGTCCGGTGGAATCGTTAAACACGATCGATGTTTTAATGGGAGGAGGTGCGACATTAGAACCATTAGGAGGACAAAAATCAACGACGGAATCTCCGAGTGTTCATTCTACGTTATCACCCATCGCTGATAATAAAGAAAATCAAACTTAAATTTTCTTTTTAACTTTTCCGATGGGAAATTATTGAATGTACAAAAAAAAAAAAATTCATTTTTCGAATGCATATCACAAATATTTCGAAAACAAAGAACCTCTCACGAAAAGCGGATAAATTTTCCGAAATAAATGAGGAACCGGAAAGGCTCCCAAAAAAATTTATTTATTATCCAAGTCTAATTAGTCAGAGGTTAGTCGTTAGTTACAAGAAACTAAAATCGACCAATTTTACTTGTTGTAGGCTTTGTCGGTCAGTAGCTTAGACCATAAAAAAAGTTTTTTATACGACCCGATAAATGCGAAAATTCACATTATAATACATTTTTTAATAATAATAATAATAATAATTTAATTACAAACAAACGATTTTGTTTGTTACAAAGACAAATCGTTTAGGATCAGAAAAATCTCGCGATCGCTTTTCCAATAAAAATTAAAATTGTGAATACTTATATACATGTATTTATATATATAAATATTTGCTAAATTATGATTTTAAAAAGAACGTATTAAATGTATGTTAATTATAATGATAAAGTCTCTATTTACGATTAAAAAAAATGATAACTTCAAATAATGTTTGTTCGTTTTTCTTTCTTTCTTTACTACCTTTTTCGTTTGTTTTTTTTAATTTTTTCCTTTTTCGATTTTTTAAAAATAATTATAAAATTGTTTACTTTTTTTTTTGTTTATCGAAACGCGCGCCATTTTTTTAAATTTAAAACAAAAAAAAATTTTACCGTCCTTATAAATAAACAAAAAAAAAATTTTTTTTTTTTAACATTAATTATTAAAATAATTAACGAACCGAATTCACATAAGAAAAACGTTTTTGTAAAATATTATTATTATTATTTTTTAAATTAAAAAACTATTTTCATTCACGGGAATACTAAAAATTTATTTATTTATTTATTTATTGTATATTTTTCTCGCGTGATTTTTTTTTTTTTTTTTAAATAATCCAATTTATAAACTTAATTATTGTAAACCAAAAAAAAAATTTTTTTATAAACAATATTTATAAAAATTATTAAATAATTTATTATTATCCCTTTTAAAACATTTTTTAAATATCATTTTATTATTATTATTATTATTATTATTATTATTATTTATAAAATTGATTAAGTATTGAAAAATTTTAATACATACATCTCTTATTTTTTATTATTAATATTATTATTATTAATCATATCAAAACAAAACAACATATTATATTTTGGACGAAAAATATTTATTTATATATATATATATATATATATATATATATATATATATATATATATATATATATATTAATGTTATTAACAATTTTTTTTTTTTATTACTCGTAATACCGATAATAATAATGATGATGATATTTAAAGTGATTGATCGAATCGATTAAATTTGTTATCATTGTAAAAATAAAATTTTTAAAAAAAGTAACAAAAATATCGCAAAATTTTTATTTTTATTTTATTGATAAATAAATTTTTATTGATAACACGAATTTTTTTGTGTGCGTGTTATCAATTAAATAATTTTTAAAATAACTTATTAATTAATCAACTTTTTATCGATACATAAATTTTTACTCTCGATTCTATCGTTTTTTTTTTTTTAAATCTCGTATTTTTAAACGATTCGCAAACGTTTTTTCCTTTTTATATAATAAATGTAATGACGTCATCATAATTATAACAAAAAAAAAATGAAATATTTTTTTTCGGTACGATTTTCGATTGAAAAATTTCATATATTTTTTTTCATTTAGGAATAATAATAATAATAATGATTGTTATCATTGTTATCATTTGTAATTAAATAAATAATAAAAAAATTATTTGATTCGTCACATTTTAATAATTTATTAATAATGACGTATAAAAATGGTCAATTTACGTGCCAAAAAAAATGGCGCAAAAAATTTTTTTAATGTAATTTATTTATTTATTTTTTTTTTTTTTAGAACAAAAAATAAATAATGTATTTATTTATTTATGTACTTATTTAATAAAATTTTTAACGGTTTTATTTTTCAAATAATATTTACATAAAAAAAGGTTATTTATTTATTTTAATAAAAATAAAAAATTATTAAAACGCGTCATTGATTTTTCTTTTTTTTTATTTATTTATAATTTGTGCAAAAAAAAAAAATCTTCTTAACAGTATTAATAATTATCATTATTATTATATTAATTATCGTTGTTGTTGTTGTTGTTGTCGTCGTCGATTTAAAAATAAAAAGTTTTTTTCATTTGTTTATAATAACAACAATTGCATTAAATTGTTTTTTAAATGATGCAATTTTTTTTTGGCAAAAAAAAATTTTTAATTATTCATTATCATTCACGTTTTTTTTAAATAAACAATGTCGTCTCTCTCTCTCTTATCACTCCTTCCAATTTTGTAAATAAAATAATAATAATAATAATAATTAAATATTAAAATGGGGTTTCAATGACGTGTTTTTTTATTTAAAGTGCCAACCGTCCTTTTTTTTTCTTTTTATACGAATGCAAACATATTCATCATCGTTTTTTTTATGTATAAATATATTTATTTTATTTAATTATTATAAATTTATTAACTATTATTATTATTATTATTATCACGTATGTATTGTAAATAATTAATTATTATTATCATTATTATTATTAAATTCAAAATCGTATTCAGTCGTATAATTAATTTAATAAAGGCTGCAAAAAAAAAAAAAAAATTTTTATTTTATTGTAAATTTTATTATATATTATGTATTACGTACGTGAATAAATTTATTTAATAAAAAGTTAATAAAACATAAGACAATTTAATAATAATAATAATAATGATAAATTTTTGAAAAGGGAGGAATAATTTATAATTAACACAAATGAAAATTTAATATATATATATTATTATCCGCGACTGATATTTTTTTTCCTTCTTCTTCTTATCAGTTATTAATAAATAAAAATATTTTATAATATTTATGTATATTATGTACATTAATTAAAATTAATAACACAAATAATTTAAAATTCTTTTTATTTTAGTTTAAATATTACGTAGAATTATTTATATACATAAATATATATATTTATTTATTAAATTTTTTTTTTTAATGTATTATATATATATATTATCGAACGAAATTTTAAAAAATAAATGTCAAAATATTATAAATGATAATAATAATAATAACAACAAGTAAAAAAAAAAATTTTATCGATATTAATATAAATAAATAAATAATATTATACATTTCAAAAAAAAAAATTAAAAAATTATTTTCGTAAATTATTTATTTCTTTAAAAAAAATTGTATTTATTTTATTTTATTTATTTTTTTGCTAATTAATTAATTATTAATTGAACTTATTAAAAAAAATTTTTTTTTTGAACTATTTACATAATAGCCTTTTTATTAACCTTTTCTTCTCGTACTCGTAATATTACTCGAATTCAAATAAATAATTTAAATTTTGACTGATATGCAATTTTAAATGCGTAAATAAAAATAAGTAGACTATACAATAAATTGAAGGCGTAAAATTATTTATTAATTAATTTATGTTTAATTAAAATTAATTAAGTTTTTTTTTTTTAGTCTTATTTAATAAAAATAATTTTTTTGCTTAAAAAATGATAATAAATTCATATTAAATAAATAAAAAAACGAGAAACGCATCATCGAATTCTCTCCATACGATTGAATCAATCAATATTCGAAGAATAATTATTTAATCGATCAATATCGATTTCTATGATTTTCACCGTAATAATAACAATAATAATAATAATAATAATAATAATATCTAGCTCATGAATATCATTATTATTAGTCACGTTGAAACGTTACATAAATCATTCATTATAATTTTTTTTTTTATCAATAACGATTCGATTCTTTGATTAATTTTTTTTATAATAATAATAATAATAATAATAATAATAATAATAATAATAATAATAATAATAATAATACGTAATTTATCGTGTAAAAAAAAAAAAATGAAAAACAAACTTGGGGTTTGAATTAAAAAAAATAAAATAAAAAAAAAACCGCAAAAGGTTTACGAGTTCAATTCAACCGAATA
>NW_002987175.1:109129-111849 GCF_000006295.1 Pediculus humanus corporis | reverse complement strand
AACACGAATTTTTTTTTTCAAAAATGGAAAAGAATACACGTAATAGAATAAATGAAGGCGAGGGGATGGGAGAGGGGAAGGAAAAATCATTAATATTTACTATTTTACTTGTAAGAACATCAGGAAAAAATTTCATAATTCAGGGTCGTTTTGTTAAATAATGAAAAATTTTCTCTCTCTCTATCTCTCTCTCATTTCCTCTTTTATTACAAGAATAAAACGTTTCACTTATTAAAATAATTTATAATAAATAAATAAATAAATAAATAAATAATTTAACAAATTCGTTTGTTGCCGTTTCCTTCCTTTTCGTATTAATTTTTACACGAATTTAAAAAAAAAAATTCGATGATAAAACGAGTTTTAATTTTTTTTTTTTTTTTTTAATTTAATCGTTCGATAATTTTATCATCATCGTCATCATCATTATTAATGATACGTTTTGGGGGGATTGGGGGGTTAAACTCGAGGTTAATTATTTATTTGACCGAAGTAAGTGGGTTTTCCAAACGAAAGTTGATTTTTTAAAACTTATTAGATAAAAAAAAATTGATATTTTTTTTTTCCCGGTAAAAAATAAATTTCGTAATTTTTTTTTTTTTATTTTCCGGGGGGAGGGGGAGAGGAGGTGGAGAAGAGTGGGGGGAACGTTTATTTTTTTACTTCGCGAGGGAGGATTTATTAAATAATTTTTTTTTTTTTTTTTACTTATTTTTATGTTGCATAAAAAAAAAAAATTTTTAATTTGCGAAACGAGTTTCGTATATTTTTTTTTTACCCCAGGATCGAAACGCGCGCACGCACCCACACACACACGCACATATTATTATTATTATTATTTTCAAGACTGATTCTAATATCCGGTTTATCATTTTAAAAAAATTAAATGATTTGTTGTTAATTAATTAATAATTTTTTTCTCGACTATTCTTAAAGGTCACGCATAAATATATTTATCAAATAATAATTTTTTTGAACTTTCACTCGGGAAGAAAATTCATCTCCCCCCTTCCCCACCTTTTTTTAAAAGGAAATAATAATGATAATAATAATTGTGTCGTGGGACAAAATGATGATAATATTTTGTGTAACGATAATAATGTTACACCTGTCGGAAAAGAAACGAGAAAAATGGGCGAGTTTTCGTTTTTCCTTTTCTTTTTCTGGAAAACTTCGTAAGGCGCTATTTTAAATACACGACATAAAGTTTTCTATTAAAATTTACCGAGGTATTAGAACGTGCGATTGAGAAATTTTTTTTTTGTATTTTTTTATTATAAAATTTAATTCCTACCAATTGTAAACATCGTATTCATGATTCGTTATGTATATATTCAAAACGTGAAATTATTATTATTATTATTTGTTTAACTATTGAGTATTCATTCATCATCATCATCATCGTCATCGTCTATGTCACGTGACTCACGTATTCAAAAAGTTTTTTTATTCATATTTTAAATAAATAAAAAATTAATAAATGTGGAGTAGGAAAATTGGTGATGATTACAAAAATAGAACGCGTTTCTCTCATTTTCTCTCTCTCTCTCTCAGTACATCTTGAGTTTTCTCTCTCTCTCTTTCTCTTACTGAATCTAGAATTATCTCCCTTTCTCTCTCATGCTGTATTTTGAGTTTTTTTCCTTTCCGTCTCTTTCTCTACTCTTTTGCTCTTTCTTGAATTCCCCTCCTCTCTCTCTCTCTCTCTCTCTCTCTCTGTCTCTGTCTCTCTCTCTTACATATTTATTTACAATATTATAATTTTTTTTCATTTAAACGTGTCAATTTGAAAAAAAAACAAAAAAAAGAAAAGAAATTTCTCTTTTTGTAATTGTCAGCTAACACATTTACAAAATGAAGATGATGTTATTAAATTTTCACATAACCGGAAGTGTAAAAAAAATTTTCTCTCTCTCTTTCTCTCTCTCTCTTTTTAGCATGTTTATTAGCAAATAAAAAAAAAAAAAAAGTATCGTAAACATTATATAATTTTTTTTTTTTACGGTCAATGACGAAAAGTATTCAACTGTTTGCGCGTATCGTAGAAGAAAAAAAAAATTTTTTTTTAAAATACGTCGATTACGAAGGCCGTAACGCTATTTTTTTTTTTTTTTTAGAAATTTTTTTTCCAATAATTTAAACCGTTCTAAATGACGAATAATCGTTTGTACGAGATTATTTTTACTTAAAACAAACAAACAAACAAACGAAATATTTGTTTTTTAAATTTATTATTCGGAAAATTCGAAATCGAAAAATAATTTTGGTGAAATTATTGATGATGACGACGACGATGGAAACGCCGCCGGTTTTATTTTTTTATGAATGAAAATTTATGTATTAAAAAATTTAAAAATCTTTTCGTTACAGACGTACCTTTTTTAATAATAATAATAATAATAAATAAATAAATTTATTACGTAATAAAAAAAATTTGACGTAAAAAAAAACCAAAAACAAATAGAAAAAAAAAATGAGGAAAAGATTTTAATACGAAAGTGTTTTTTAATTTTTTTTTTTTCCAGGCGTAATTTATTTCCATAATAATAATAATAATAATAATAGTGGTAAAATTATTACAAAGGATTTATGAATTCATTCATAAATAATGTATTATTACTTGCATAACGAACAAACGGAAAAAAAAAAAAAACTTAAAAATTATTTTCCATTTGTGTCATTCGATTGTCGAACAGAAAAAATTATGATTAACAGGTTTT
>NW_002987175.1:103364-108999 GCF_000006295.1 Pediculus humanus corporis | reverse complement strand
CTTGCCAAAATTGAACTCTCACTCTTAGAAACCTTTTTGGGTGGATTTTTCCCTCTCCCAAATTAACCAGAGGCATTCATGTTGATGATTAACCCCTGGAGGATGCTTAGTCAACGTGGAAAATCCAATCCCTAAATCCCCGCCCTCGAAACATCCTCCATACCCAGCCTCCAAGTAGTTAGATTACCGCCTTTCCCGATTTGAATTAATATAATCCCTTAAAATTTTTTTTTCATTCTCCAGGACATATTACACCTTTATCTACTTATTATTATTATTATTATTATTATCGTAAATATTTGGAAAAAGGCTGAAAAAATAATAATAATAATTTTCTTTTAAAAAATTAGGGTGTAACCGTTTTTAGAGTCGGTTAATTTTTTTAAAGTTTTTATTAACGCGGAAAGAACTGGAATGCGTGCGTGTGTGTGCGCGTGCGCGTGATAAAATCAATGAAATACCTTTTAAGAAAATGGATGGCAGGAAGAAAAAATTATTATGAAAACAAAAAAAAAAGGATTCCTTCGGCGAAAACGTCTCGAACCCAAAAAGAAATGGAAAATCAACATTTATGTCATTTATCACAACTGGATAAAAATCTGGAAATCTCCTGGAAATAATATTAATAATAATAAAAAGGATTGTAATTGATGGGTTCCCACGAAAAAATAATTTTTTATTCGGTGTTTTAGATGGCAAAAAAAAAAAAATAATTTAAATCGTCGCGTCGTCTGCTAATATAGTTATTAACATAAAACACATTTAAAAAACCATAAATATTTTTTTTTTTTTCATGATTTATCGTTTGAAAAATTACAATTTAATTTTAAATTTTAAAATAATATCTCAATAATAATAATAATAATAATACTAATACTAATATTAATAATATTTTAAACTTATCGTTGTCGATTTGATTTAATTAATTTAAAATTAATAATAATAATAAATAAATAAATTTAATTGTGAAATCAAACGTCGTCGTTTGGTTTTATTATTATTATTAAATAATACAATAAAAAAATTTTTTTTCGTTTAAATATCTTACGTCGTCTGCTTTAAAATCGAAAAAGAAAGTTTAGAATCATTCAACAAAAAAGATCGAATGTGACGTTTTGAACACTAAAAATAAAATTCAAATTTTTTTTTTTCTGTTAGTTTCAGAGTCGAAATCTAATTTTTTTTGAATCTGGATTAAATGATGAGGTCAAAGGTTAACGAATTTTTTTTTATAAATGGATTTTAAAACGTTCCTTATCGACACGACTAAATTTTAAAATTTGATCATTTTTATGTATTATTATAATGACGTGGCACTAAGTTCACTGTCGTCGTGTTTCCATCAAAATATGAATATAAATAACATAATAATAATAATAATAATAATAATAATAATAATAATAATAATAATAATGAGATAGAATTCGTGTTTTAAAAAAAATTTTTTTTTTTTTTCGTACCGGTTATTATATTATAACAAACATTTCCGCGGTTGCAATAAATATTAATAATAATAATAATAATAATAATAATAATAATAATAATAATAATAATAATAATAATAATAAATAAAAAACTTGTTTAAATTTAATATGAATTTTAGATCATTTTATAATTATTTTTAAACCGAAGAGAGAGAGAGAGAGAAAGAGAAAGAGAAAGAGAGGGAAAAAGAAAGAGAGAGGGACAAGTTACAGAACATTCGGAAGTTTTTTTTTTTCTTTTTTCCTTTTTTACTTTTAAATAAATAAAAATAGGTATTTTTTCGGGGGAGGGAGGGGAGGGGAGGGAGTAATTTATTTGTTTTAAATGCGATCGTTAATTATCTCCGGTAATTTACCACCAGACGACGTTTTATTTAAAAAAGAAACAAAATTAAATACCATCATAAACTGTTTCGCATAATAATTTACCGTCAACAAAATTTTATCTCGTTTTTTTTATTTGTACCTTAAGGTATTCATTTAAAAAAAAAGATATTCTATTAAAATGTTATTAATTAACAGGAAATAAAAATAAAATCAATTCTCCGTGTATAATTAATATTTTTCCGGTTACTCTTTTTCTGCTTCTTTTTTTTTCAAAGTATAATTTGTTCTAATAATAAAATTATTAATAATATATTATGATTATCACGTTATTAATTTTTTTTTTAAATCAAAACCGGAAATGATAAACGCTTTAAGAAGTAGTAAATTTTTTTTTACAAATTTTCTTCTTTTTTTTTTTATGTTGTTTTTTTTATAAGTTTTTCGAATTGTTCAGGTTTTTTTTAAAGTTCATTCATTAAGACTCAAGAAAATCGAGAATTATTTTTTTCTGCGTAGGAAAATTTAAACGTTAACGGAAATAGTTAACGGAAATATAGTTCACGTGTGGAAACTGTTTAATCTCATAAAAAGGCTTAAAAAAAAGTGAAAAAATGGTGAAAACGTAACAAAATAAGTTTTGCAACACTGGAAATGATTTAAAAATTTACTTTAATAATAATTTTTAGGGATTTTAATTAAAATTTCGGATTTTTTGTTTATAACAAAACAACCAAAGAAAATAAATAAATTTTTTATGTTTTCTCTTTTCTATTAACAATCAATCACAACCGCATAACCGCATAACATTTTAATAAAAACATTTTTAATAACTTTATAATGTCAATAAATAAAATGACGATCGATTAAAAAACAAACAAAATCATACGTTAAACTTTTTTTTTTAATATATCTTTGAATTGCACGTGAAATTTTTATTAATTTATTTACGTAATTTTTTGTAGAATACATAAGTTTTACTTAAGGTGAAATTATTATTTAACTGTACAAAGAATTAATTAATAAATTTATTTTTAATTATTTAATGTGAAGAATCAAGATTGAGGAAAAAATAAAAAGTTAAAACACGACGTCAATATTATGGATTAGTGACTTCGAAAGGGTTAATAAGTTAATCGTTATTATTATTATTATTATTTAATTTTTGTCGTGGTATCCGTTCGTGCCTTTCCATTAATTCATAATACCTTTCATATCAGGCACGAAAAATACACAAAAAAAAAATTATTTTTCGTCTTAGAAAGTTAATAAAAAAAAAAAAACAATTTTTGATAATTTTTAATGGTTAAACAATAAAAAAAAATTTTGTTTTTTTTTTTTTTTTTAAATTTACTTTTTACCGGAAATTATTTTAAATTAAATTATTTTGAATCGATGATTTTCCTTCTTTCCTTTCTTTTATTACAAAAAAAAAAAATTAAAATTAAAATTTCAATTTTATTTTTGACAAAATTGAAATCGATTTTACTTAAACTTGAAAAAAAAACAGAAAATGTTGTTGTGTTTAACAAAAGATATTTTGAAAATTTTTTTTTTTTTTTTTTACACTTGGGGATACGAAAATATTCCATCATTTATTTTTCCGGGGATCTCTTTAGAAAAACCAAATGTAAATTTCTAGAATTTTCTTTCATAACAAAAAAAAAAAAAAAAGGATTACACGAGTGACATCATAATCATTTTTAATTTATTTTTTTTCTACTCCCATTCTCATCATCATTTTTTTCTCACATTATTATCATTATTCTTATTTGTTTACGTTTTATAAGTGGGGGGTGGGGGACCCGAGAAGAAGGAAAAATCTAAAAACATTTTAAACCCAAATTACTTAAATCCTACGATAATTAAAAGAAAAAAAAATTTCAAATTTCCTTCGAAGAAAACCAACAAACTTAACAAATCAAACAATAAAAAAAAAGAGGGGAAGAAGGAAGGTCTCCTTTTTTATCGATCGATAAAAAAAATCAAGGATCTAAGGATTAAGGTACGAGTGCTGTCGTTTCCTTTTTTTAAAAAAAAAACTAACACAATTAATAGAAAAAGTAAAAAAAAATTCATCGAAGATTTTGTTTTACAGTTATGCCGTTTTTACACGGAATATTTCTTTATAAAAAAAAAAAAATGTTTTCACTTTCGTTTCCACACCCCAACATAACCAGGTTTAAGTACCTGACAAGTTGGCTCCTATCAGTTCGGTTACGGTCGCGGTCTTGAATAAAGTAAAAGTGTTGTAAATTACGTAACCGTCAAGTGTCTTTCTTTTTATTTCTTTCTTTTTCTTTTTAACATTGATAGTATTTTTATTATTATTATCATCATTATAGTGTACGTTGTTGTTGTTGTTGTTTGTTTGTTTGTTAAATATATATAATATCGATTGTTATTTTTTCGTGAATTAAAAAAAAAAAAAAAAAAAAAAAATTTACTCGACGTTTCCCTTTTTTTTTCCAAACCGTAATCATGCATCGAAATATATTTAATTGGTAAGTAATTTATTATTATTATTATTATTAGTATTATTAGTATTATTATTATTAGTATTATTATTAATAAACTAACGGGTAATAAGAAAAAATTTCAAATCATTTTTTTGGCGGTAAAATGAATTTAAAAAAATTTTTAATTTATCGATAAGATGGAGAAATTTTTTCTCTATAAGAGTCTCGTAATTAAAATGGAAAATTTCAGAAAGTTCCATCGACGACGACGACGACGACGACAACGATTCGAATTAAATTTAAATTTTTATAAAACCGAGTAAATTAAAAAAAAAAAAAAAAACTGGTCCTTTTTAGAAATGCATTCACATACACCAAATGCTAAGATAAACGACGATCGAGTGAAAGTAGCAGACGATACAACATCGAGTTAAAGAAGTCTATATCATCATCATCATCATCACTATTTCCTACCGTAGCTTATATGACCTCAGTAGTAGTCGTGTATAAAAAAAAATATCCTCGTGCGTCTCGACTTTTAACATAAAAACTAATTTTTCCTTTTATATTATTTAAAATAAATATATATTATACAACAAATAACGTACACGATTATTATTTTTAAAATGATGATAATGATGATGATGATGATGATAATAATCGCTTGGGGTAACATAATTTAAAAAAAAAAAAAATTAATGGGGGATTTTTTTTTTTTTTTTGTAAAATTTAACATTTTAAAAAGAAAGTAAGAAAGTATCCGTGTGTGTGTGTGAGAGAGAGAGAAAGGTTTTCGTCCTTTTTAATAAAATATTATTATTATTATTATTATTATTATTATTATTTGTTTTTTTAATTAGTTCGTGTCCGTTAAATAGTAAAAAATGGCGGTGGGATCATTTCATGTTTAAAAAAGCCATAAAAGAAAGCTAACTAAAAACATTTAAGCTTTTTATTAATTAATAAGAAAAATATTTGAAAAGTGAATGAACAGGGAAGGATTAAGGATAATTTTTACCAACATGTACATACCCTTAACGATGGTAAATATTTCTCGTTTAATAATAATAATAATTTATAAGTAAAAATATTATTACTCGTAATTACTTTTAAATATTAAATAATGTTTGTTGTCATTACAAAAGAAATTATTTACTTTTTTTTTTTTTTTTTAAATCTTCAATTTCGTTTTCTTTCTCTCTTTCTCTTTCTCTCTCTTCTCTTTCTCTCTTTCTTTCTCTCTCTCTCTTTCTTTCTCTCTCTCTTTCTTTCTTTAATAAATCATACGAAAAAAAAAAAAAACCGGTTAGAAACAAGTTTTTTTTATTAAACAACAAAGAGAAAGAATTTTTTTTTTAAAGAATTACT
>NW_002987175.1:70628-103208 GCF_000006295.1 Pediculus humanus corporis | reverse complement strand
GATCGATACGTTCGAATATCGATAAAAAAAAGAAAAGGAAAAAAATGTCGTGTTGTGTTCTGTTGACTCAAACGTTGTGTTTGTTAAAATGAACGTATAGAAAACAAAAACAAAACAATAACAAACAAAATGTAAAAATCGAATGAACAATTTCCTGACAAAAACAAAAACGAACAAACGATTTTCTTCTCGTGTTGTTTAAATAAAAAAAAAAGGATCATATTTGGTAAAGCGAGAGGATTCGTTAGAAAGCAATAAATAGCCAACACGAAAACAATATCGCCTCGTGAATAAGAAGAAGAAGCAGAAGAAAAAAAAACGGTCGATAGAGAAATCGTGTGTAAAAAATCATAGAGAAGATAAAATAGATAAATGAATCCATTGAAAATGATTAATTATAAACTTTTTTTTTTTAAACTCTCCATTTGGTTGTATTTGGAATTTACGTAACGTAAAATCAATTTTACCATTTAAAATTTTTTTTTTTTAATTTTCCCCCTTCCCTCGCCCCCGCCCCCACCGCGGAAATTTTTACAACCTTATAAAATAAAACGAGTCTCGAATGTAATACGATTTATCGATTTTACATCGATTGTTTTTAAACAACAACAACAAAAAAATCAATTCGGATTTTATTTTACGAAAAGATGAAGCAAAAAAAATTTTTTTTTTTAAACTTTCTAACTTTCGAATCAAAAATTTTTTGATTTTTTTACAAATATTTTAAACTCCCACAAAAATGTTTTTAAATCGATCGATCGATAGATCGCTCGAACCATCGATCGCCACAAAACAAAAATCACTTCGAAAAAAAAATATATATATAAAAATTAAAAGAGCGCGAACCGGATCCGAAAATCTTACGTAACGTTTTTTTTATTTCCGGTTTGCTACTTTACAAAAAAAAATTCCTCACGGGTAATAATAATAATAATATTTAAATCGTAATAAAATCACTCGAGGGTATAATAAAAAAAAAAAATTTTTTTTTCCTCTCTTCGAGTTTTTTCGAGGGGGGCGGTGCGGGGCGGGGGGCCACGGGACGGTACGTTAAACCCATGATTTATTTTTTTTCGTATCGGGTTAATAATTTCGTGACGATTCTGTTACCTTTTTTTTTTCCTTTTTCCTTTTTCCACTTTTCTTCAAACACTTCCGGCAAAAAAAATTGTAAAAAAAATAAAAAAATTTTAACTGGAGCGTGAATTATTATCGTTATTATTTAATAATAATAAAAAAAAACAAATTTATTTATTGTTTTTAACGATGATAAATAATAATAATAATAATAATAATAATAATAATAATAATAATAATAATAATAATAAAAAAGAAAATTCTAGAAAGCGTACGTGTTAATTACGTTTTTTAATGTATGAAAATCACATTTAAAGGTTAAAAATTTGAAAACTTTTTTTGTATGTTCGTAATGACCGTTCGAGTGACATTAAAAATACTATTAGTACGTATAAAATATTATTATTATTATTATCATTATCATCATCATCAACGTCGTTGTCGTTATCATTATTACGAACAATATGTAATTAAAAGTAAAAAGAATGTTGAATTTAAAAATGGTTACAGTGAAAATAAATTCAATCAAAAAAAAAAAAAAGAAAAAAAGAAAATGATAACAATGATGATAATAATAATATGTACAGGTACGTCTATCCTAAAACAAAAACAATAGTACCTTATAAAGAAGAAGTTAATTTTTGTCAAACCGGAAGTTTGTAGTTACCAACGAAGTAAATAATGAAAAGTAGTTATTATAACTTGATTTGTCGTGGTTTTTAATTTTTTTAACGTTTGTTCAATTTTATCTTCTTACACGCTAAAGGGGGGGGAGGGGGTAAAAATTTCTTCCTGCCACGTCATTCACAATCGGGAAAAATTCATTCGAACTTTTTGTTTTCTTTAAATTTTTTCATTTTGATATTAAATTTGACTACGATGACAATAACAAACAAATGAATTTAAAATAAACTTCGACAAACGACAAACGCAATAACAAATAACAACCACGTGATTAATAATTAAAACATAAGAAGAAAGTTTTAATTTTTTTTTGACAATTTTCAATAGTTTGCAACAACAACGACAACAACAACAGAAAAATTTCACAATAATTTTTTTTTTATAAAATTAATTTCGCTCATGTTTATTTTATGACAAGGTCATTCATTTAAACCTAAATTCACTTTCTTCACTCCGACCGACATCTTCATCATCTCCATCATATTTTTCTCTTTCTTATACAACAAACATATAACAAACCGTTTAATTTTATGTTTTCACCTTCTTTTTTTTTTTTCTCTTTACCCGCCTTTCAAAATTTCAATTAACCATTTTTTTTCTATTGACCTTTGAGTTCATTTAAATTTATTTTTTAATCTCTAATTATTATTATTATTATTATTATTATTATTATTATTATTATTATTATTAACGGCACGTTATCATCATTACGAATATTTTTAAAAATTTTGTTTCGTAAAATCTTTTCGATTAATTCGAAAAAAAAAAAAACATGACGACAGCGTAAAATCAGGTTAGCATAAAACATAATAATGTTGGAAAACATAACGATGAAAACATGATAATAATGATGATGGTAATATTTTTTATGTTATTTAAACCCGAATAACATTTTTAAAAAAAATTCATTTAAATTTTTCTTTCCTTTCATTTAAAAAAAAAAACCGTTTTGGTTTTAAAATATGCTTTTATGTTAAACATAAATATGTTACGTCTTAATGAAAAATAATGATCGAACATGATAATTATTATTATTATTATTATTATTTTTACGCGCGTGTATTCGTACGAGGAAGTATTTCCACGGATTGCGAATATGGATGTGTGTGTATGTGTTTACCCGGAGGCGTTTGCGTTATATGTAATTATTATTATTATTACTATTTTTTATCATTTTAAAAAAATGTTTTCGACTATTAACAAACAAACAAACAAACGAACAAACAAAAGAAAACAATAAAACAATAAAATTTTATTGAATTTAAAAAAAAAAAAATTTTTTTTTTGTAAACGCATCGCATAAACGTGTTTCTCTCTTTTTTTTTTTTAAATTTAAAAAAAAAACGCGCGTAAAATCGATAATAGAAAAAAAGACAAAAAAATTACGTAATATTTATTACTCGAATGCTTAAGTAATTTTTTTTCCAGAAAAAAATTTTTTTTTACCCTCAGAAACTTTTCTATCATTCTTCTTCCTGTTATAATAATTCGATCTCCCGAGGTATTAAATTCCTCCTCTTCCTCCTCTCTTTCCCTCCCCTCAACCTACCCTCATATTTTATCATTATTATTATTTACTTATCGATTTTTTTTTATTACGTAATTAAAAATGAAAATCAAGTTTTACTTGTTTAATATAATAGTATTAATAATTTAAAAGGAGGTAAATATACAAAACGAGCGGAAGAAAACGGAAATTTTTTTTTTTTTTTTGCACGTTTCGAACGAGAATAAAAAAATGGAGGGGGTGGGTAAACCTGGATTTTCAGGTATATAATTTACCCGGTATTGGTTGATAACATTATCGTTTTTCGTCTTCGTAATCGTAAAAAAAAATTAAAATCAAAAAACTTCCGGTTGTGGAATTATTTTTTCTCATTAATTTCCCGTTTAAAATTTTTTTTTGTTTCCTTTTCGATAATAATAATAATAATAATAATAATAAATTGAATCGAATGAATTTGATCATCATTATTATTATTTATTACTGAACTTTTTTTTTTTTTTTTTTTTAATTAAAATTAATACTCGTCGTAAAATTTTACGATCACATCCGGGATAAATTAATAAATACTTCCGAAAAAAAAAAATTTCGATTAGTTTATTCGTAACAGCAGAAGACGAATTCGTTCTATTTTCAAAACAAAAAAGAATGTTCGAGAAACTTTCTTTCCCCGGCGTAAAATTTTCATCGTCGCCATATTTGTTTTTATTTTTCCTGTCTGTGTTTCTAAATTAAAAAAAAAAAAATGGCCGCTCGTTTATGATTTCATCATTAAACGATACGTAAAAATTACACGGTCATTATTATTATTATTATTATTATTATTATTATTATTATAATTATTACCTATTATTGTCTCCCCTCCCTCCCCCCTCGTTTTTTTTACTTTTTAATTTTTTTATCTTAATCAAATATTTCTTTACGTTCCCGCTAACTATTACTTTCGCTCTCTCGTCGTCGTCGTCCATTTTTTCTTTTCTTTTTTTTTTTTTTTTGTAATACATCATTTAAATTGAATTGTTTACTTAAGAAAAAGGAAAAAGAAAAAATCTAGAACGTTCCATTTTAAAAAAATTTCGTTATACTAATTATTAATAATAATAATAACAAAAAAAAAAAATTTAATTTTTAAATTATAACGCGTGAGAGATTATTATTTTTCTTTACAAAAAAAAAAAAAATTCCGATGGAAAAAATAAAATTATTATTATTATTATCACGTAATCGATAAGAACCTGAAAAGTTAATAAAGGAAATTATATGAAAATAATAATAATAATAATAATAGAAGAAAATTTAAAATAAAAACAAACATTTTTTGACCTGACGTAATCAAGATGTGATATTTTCCATACGCAGACAAACGAAATAAAAAAATTTTCTCCTCCCCTTCTTTTCCCGCTCCTCCCCCCTCCCTCCCGCTCCCCTTCTAATAATGAACAAAAATTAATTTGGTCGTTAATTAATTTATCATGTTAATGAAATGTGAAAATTACAAAATAAATATTTCCAAGGAAAAAAAAAAAAAAAAAAAAAATTTCACTTAATGAGAAAAAAAAAAAACAAAGATGGCCGCCTTTAGTATGAAAAATGTAAACAACACATAAAATCGATTCACGGTTTGTTTTACTTTCTACGGGTTAATTAAATTTTTTTTTATTTCTTTCTTTCTTTCTTTTTCGCACCTTCCTTTAAATAAAAAAAAAAAAAATTAATTATATAATTTTTTAAAATTTTATTCCATTTTTCCTTTTTGTCACAGAGAAAGTTTTTCCAATAATAATAATAATATTAATAAAAAGATTATCAATAATAAATTAATTAAAAACGTTACGATTATTATTATTAATAAATCGTATTTACTTTGTAATTTATTTATTTTTTCCCTAAACGATAATAATAATAATAATAATAATAATAATAATAATAATAATAATAATAATAATAATAAAACTTTTGCTTGTTTTAAAATGCGAAAGGGAGGAAAAAAAAAGAAAAAGAAGAAAAAGGAAAATTTTCTAGTTACACGAAAATAACATTAAGAACAAAAAAAAAAAAATTTAGAATGATTTTAAACAAAATACACGATAAAACAATTAATTAATATTCTTAATGACGGTTTTTAGGGTAGAAAAAAATATTATTATTATTATTAAAATAAATTCCCGCGTAAATTTTTTAAAAATATTACGTAAAAAAAAAAAAGAAAACTTTCTACGAAAAAGAAAGCGGATTTTAACGACCTGGAACGATTTGGCGGGATTTTTTTGTTTTTCTTTTCCGAATGACCTTGAACGTGAAAATTTCCAAGGATTTAAATGGACCTCGTTAATAATTTTAAATTTTAAATGTTTTATTAACGAATTTAAAAATTTATTTTTACGTCTGCTTTTCTAAAAGGTTCGAATCTCCCCTACTCCCTCTCCTCCCCCTCGCCATTTGTTTTTATAACAACCGGAAAAAATAAATTACAAAAAAAATGTTTTTCGTCCCACGCAAAGTAATTAAAGTTTTTTTTTTCTTCTTTTTTTTTATTATTTATTATTTAAATATTAAAAAAGAAATTTTTTCTTTTTTTATAATTCACGTAACTTCCTACTTTCGATAAATGTTTTTTTTTTTTTTACATTTTTTTGTTTTTCTTTTTTTTTCAGGTGCCTAAACAGATGCCTGTTCATCATCTACAGTGCCATATTTGTAATGAGTACAAGACAAACACAATATTCCGATTACAATATAACAGGTTGGTTGCCTCCTATTTTTATTTATTTATTTATTTACATACCGTTACTACCTATCTCTCTCTCTGTCTCTCTTTATCACGTGTAAAAAAAATTTTACGACTAAAAATAAATAAATAAATCATCATCATCATCGTATGATGATTGATTGAAATTAATCGTGATTCGATTAACGCGATCGTAATTAATAAATAATTAATTTTATAATAAACTCTTTTATTTTTTTCCTATTGATAAATTTATTTGATACCTATCGTTGTTTACACGTGCGTGCGTGCGTGTGTGCACGTGTATTTTTTAATAAATAATTAATTAATTAAAATAAAAATGACGTCGTTTGCGTCGAAACGTGAAAAAGGGGTAAAAGGAAAAAGTAAAAATTATTCCGGTAAATCGTTTGGTAAAAAAGTAATAAAATATTATCATTATCACTTTTTTTTTAAATAAATAATTGTTATTTTTCCATATAAGGTCAAAAACAATATTTTAATAATTTGTGTCATTATATAAATTATTCATTGCACTAATGTTTTTTTTTTTTTATAATAATAATAATGTAGCGCGCATCCATAAAAAGAAAAAGTTAAATAATAATAATTTTCCCGTTATCGAACGAATCAATAATAATAATAATAAGAAAAGAAAATTATTTGTAAAAACAAACAAACAAACAAACATTTTAAATAACAACAATTAGTTAACATCTCTTTTACATAATCATACGTAAAGTTAATAACAAATAGCAAAAAAAAGAAGTAATAATAATGATTTTTTTTTTAAGTATCCCTAACCATCCTTAAATTTTTTTTTTTTTTAAACAACAACAACCAAACAATTAAAATGATGATTTGAAATTTATTGGCAAATAAAACGTTAACAATTTAAATAAAATAATGACGTCACGGATATGAAAATTTTAATAATAAAATAAATAAAATTATCAATGCACGAACCTCTACGTTTTTCCTAACGCCATTTTTCTTTTTTTTTTTTTATTCTCACGATAAATTATTTATTTTTTTTTTTAATATTTTATTTATTGTTACTCAAGGCAAAAAAAAGGAAAAACTTTCCATCGACAACAAACAACAACAACCAACAAAAATTCGTTAATGTTTGAATTTTATCGGGGGAAATAAACGACCGGTAAATTTAATTTGTCGTGATTGTATAGGAAACGGAAAAAAAATCGTGGCACGAGAATAAAATGAATTTTTTAAAAAAAATTATCGAAAATTATTGTAATAAATCGATAGTTATTATTATTATTATTATTTACAAACAATATGAAAGTTGTTTTTGTTTTCCTTCTTTCGTTTGTCTAATTTTATAATACTTAAAAAGTGAATACTTTTATCCCTTTTGTAAAATAATAATAATAATAATTAATAAGTCAAACAAACAAGTAAAAAAAATGTTAAGAAAATTCAATCGTGTCCCCTCCCCTCCCCCCTCTTTCTCCTCCTCTCATCAAAAATCATCATTATGCAGACGACGAAAATTTTTTAATATTTTTTCATTTTAAATTTTGATATTATATAACAAAAAAGGCTCCGCCATTTTTTTTTTATTGAAAAACTTTTCTTTGTTTGTTAATTAATAATTGACCCAAAAACAAACGGTTTACGTTTGTTGAATATTTAATTACTTTTTAATGTGTTAAAAATAATATTAAATAATAATAATAATAAATTTTTTTCGTACTTATTGAAAAAGTTTTCAATTACGTACAAAAACTATTTAATAATTACTTTTTTTTTTTTAATAATATGACGTAGAGACGTTGTTGTTGTTGTTGTTGTGGTTGTGGCTGTTGTAGTTGTTATCATAGTCATCTTACCGATATAATTTTTTTTATGAGGCAAAACAATAAATTTTGTAAAAAATTGAAGGAATACGCGGCGGAAAAAAAAAAAAATTAAAATTTTTTTCACGACGTTTTATCACGTGTCACGTTAACGCGTGACGCATTTTACGTTTTTTTTTGTTGTCATGTTAATTATCCATCACGTTGAGCTATTTGTCAATTATTATTATTATGTTTATAAAATCTCATCCGGGTTAATAAAAATAATTTTTTTTTCTAGATTATGCAAGAAAATCAATTCACGGTGATTATAGTTTGTGGGTGGAAAATGCTCTGAGGGTGGAAAAAGGTTTACCGAGCGGTTTATGTCCAGAATCACCTGGAATATGTCCACCGGTTAAATATCGGGATTATCGAGGTTATTGCAATAATGTCAGGTATCCCGAAGCTGGTTCGAAAGGGACAGCTTTTCTTAGATTGATGACGTCATCTTACAAAGACGGTAAGTCGCTACTTAATTTCATTTATTATTAATTTATTTATTATTTATTTTATCGTGAAAATTACGCAAGTAAAATGCAAGAGGAAAAAAAAACAAGTTTTTCCTTATAACTTGCCAAAAAACAAAAAAAAATTACAAACAATAAAATTTTATTTTAAAAAATTCAAATTTTTTAATTTTAACCTTAAAAAAAAATATGAGAAGAAAAAGAAGAAGAAGAAAAGATGGATAAACAAAAAAAGAATTAAAAAAAAAAAAAGTGAAATTTCTGGTTTTAATAAATAAATAAAAGTGAAAAGTATATAAATAAATCGAATATTTATTAAATATTTTTCATGTTTAGCTTTCTTTAAATTTTAAAACGATATCGATATTAATTTTCAATAAAAAATAAATAAATAAAATTTGTTTAATAACATTTATAAATATCTATTTCCGGTTTTAACCGTTAATTTTAACGATTACGTAAAAGATTCGCGAAGATTTTTTTAAATTTCAATATATTATTCGATTGTTTTCGCAAATTTTTTTGTTTTTTGCGGGGAGGGGGAGGAGGAATCCCCCAAGATTTATTCAATTTGTTAATTTTATCACGAAAGTATTGAAAAATTTAAACTTTTAATAGATTTATAAATTTTATTCGTGTAGTAACGGCCTCCTCTAAATTACAAAACCGTTAAAAATTATCGAAAATATTATTCTGTAAAAGAAAAAACTTTTACGTGACTCGACTCAAATTTTTTTATTTCTTTTAATTTACTATTAAAATTTTCGTGTATTTATTATTATTGTTATTATTATTATTATTATTATTATTATCATTTGATTAATTTAAATGTTCGCGCCTATATTTTTTCAAATGATTTAAATCGTAAAAAATACAAAAAAAAAAAAAAATTTAATTAATTAAAACCAACAATCGTAAAATTAATCAATAATCATTCCTTAAAAGAAAAACATTCATTCATTCATTCATTCATTAAATAATAAAACTACAGTAGTAGTAGTAGTAGTAGTAGTAGTAGTTGTAGTTGTAGTAGTAGCGATTTAAAAAATTTTCGTTTATACAAACAACAATAAATATTTATTTTTTTTTTTAAATTCGTTTCTTTTCAAACATTTCATTATTTTTTTTTTTTTTTCGTATTTACTTATTTAATAATTCATTTAAAAATTACATAATTTCATTTAAATTTAAAATAAATTGATGATGATGATAATAATAATAAATTTTTACTTATTACGAAAAAAATTGTTTTAAAAAAAAAAAAAAATTTTTTTCTGAATTCGATCTCCATTTTTTTTTTTTTTTGTTATAAACAAAATAAAACTTTCTTCGCGGTTAATTTTTTTTTTTTTTTTTTAGTAAAAAAAAGAAGAACAAAACGGTTATATCAAAAAAAAACTTTCAATTTAAAAACAAAAACAATTTTTTTTTGTAATACTTTAAAAAACAAAAGAATAAATTATTATTATAATTAAATATTCGTTACGAAAGATAATTTACGTGATTATATTTTTATTATTATTATTATTATTATCAACGACAAATATCGATCAAATGTTTTTTGGCTAAAGTTTTATAAACAATAAACGGCCAAATTATTTAATGCAATTTAAAAAAAAAACGAATAAATAAATAAATAAATAATGTTTGATTCGAATTCTTAAATTAAAAAAAAAAATTTTCCTTTAAAATAACGTTGAGGGGAAAATCATCCATCCCGAATGAAAACCGTTAACCGTTTTTCTATTTACACTTTAAGGTGTGACGATTCCAAAACGATCAACGGACACGCATTATTTACCCAGCGAAGAAGAAATAATAACAATAATAAAAACAAAAAAATATCATCAATATGTCAATCCCATGATTGGAATGTGGAGCGAATTAATTAAAAATGATATTTCTTTAACGTCAAATCCTAGTAAGTCGCCATTATCAATCGTTATCATAATAATAATAATAATAATAATTTCAGCTAAATATTTTTTTTTATAATTTTTCTTTTAGGTATCATTGATTGCTGCGGTCGAGATTCGCAACATCCCGAATGTTTTCCAATAACTTTAAATGAAAAATGTCAATCGTATTCAAGATCTTTACCAGTTTTAGAAAATTGCACATTTAGTGAGTTTTATTCAAATTTTAATTTTGTTACTCTATGCCAAGAATATTTAAAATTCATATTGCGAATTTATTACCATGCTTAAAAATTTACTTAATAAAATATACTCAAAAAAAAAAAAAAAAAACTTTATTTGTTTCCAGAACAAAGAGAACAAATGAATTTAGCAACGTCTTACATAGACGGATCTGATTTATACGGTACGAAAGATGATGATAATAGTAATATAAGATCGTATAAAAATGGTCAAGTCATTATAAAAAATTGTCAAAGGTGAACAAAATAATAATAATCATTAATTAAATAAGAAAATCTAAAAAGAAAATTTTTTTAAATAAATTGTTTTGCGTTTTCAGATGTAACGGAGACGGAGCTTTATCATCGTTATATACGGCTTTATTAAATCATCACAATAACGTGGCACTTGAATTGTCGAAATTAAATCCACACTGGAGCGATACAATAATTTATCAAGAAACTAAAAAAATAGTCGTGGCAGAAATACAACACGTGACGTACAACGAATTTTTACCAGTGATTTTAGGGGACGAAGCCGTTGAAATAAAAGATTTAAAATTAGTTCAACAAGGATTTTACGATGGTTATTCTAGTCAGTACAAAGGAAATACCATAAATGAAGTTGCCACGTCTATTTTTCCAATTTTCCGTACGATGTATTCCGATGATTGGGTGGGTTTTCTTTCATTTTTCTGTTTTCGAATTTCCCTTTTTTCGAGAAAATTTATGTTTTTTGTTAAAATTATTAGGCTAAAGCATTCAACGGAAGTAAATTACCAACGACAAACGTCATAAGTAAAATTTTATCATTACCGGCAATGTTACCATCGATACGAGCCTACGATTTACATAAGAGTAGAGATCATGGAATAACTGATTATTTAACTGCGAAAAAATTTTGCACACAAAACATTAACAACAACGCCCCTTCATCACAAATCGAAAATCAAATTGATGCATTAAAAATTATTTACAAGTAAAAAAAAAAAAAATTTCAATTTATTACGCATGCAAAAAAAAATCGAATATCGTAACATTACATAACGTTATTTTTGCAATTTCAGGTATCCATCCGATGTGGATTTAAGCGTAGGAGGACTTTTGGAAACTCCTTTACCCGGAGCATTGGTCGGCCCTACTTTTTCATGTCTTTTATCACGACAATTTATTAATTTGAGAAAAAGCGATAGGTTTTGGTATGAAAATGATTTACCACCAACGTCATTTACAAAAGATCAATTGGAATCGTTGAAAAAAATGACACTTTCTGGAATTTTTTGCTCCGGATTACCTTCTTTAGATTACGTACAATCAAATTCATTCTTACAAAAAGATTCTTATTTGTAAGTCGTGTAATATTATTATTATTATTATTATTATTTATTTAAATTTCAAAGGTCGTTTTTAAAAAATAAAAAAAAAACGTGTGTAATAAAATTTTTTCTTAAAATTTTTCTAAAAAAAAAAAAAAATTTCACCGTCTCGTGAAATTTCTCTTTTTTTTTCCTTATTTTTAAAGATGAAATCTTAAGTCATTTTTATATTTGAATAATTTTAATTTTTTTTTTTTAAATGACAGAAATAGCGAAATAGCTTGTTCCCTCCAGCCTAAATTAGAATTGGGACCCTGGAAATCAGAAAAAAAAACAAACATTCCACGTGATGTGTTAATGGACGTCGTGAGAAAAGCAGAAACCGATGTTAATTCAAGACAGAAAAAAGAATACTTAATGTGGACGATGAGTAAATAATTTTTCTTATCGTTATAAAAAAAAAGGACGAAAATTAATAATAATAATAATAATGGGGGAATTTTTCCAGAGGGTGGGGCTGATCCGAAATCTCCAGTTGGAATGGCTGCAGCTTTTAATAAAGCAACAAAAGAAGCTCTTAACATGGCAAATGTTTCTCTATTATACGAATTCACGACCGAGGAATTATTTCAATCTTTGGAAAAGTATTATTATTATTATTATTATTATTATTTACAATAATTTTTTTTTATTAAGTTTTAAATTTAATTACCTAATTTTTTTTTTTCACAGTACGAGAAAAAAACGACAATTGATCGATCACAACGATAATTATTTACGATACCTTCCATCGATGGGATTCGAACCTCCAGGAAATTTCGTTGATAATTTCGAAGATATTGATTTAACTGGAATTTTACCACCGCCGAAAGAATTCGAACCTGAATGCCCGAACAGAGACGGTTCGGAAATATGTGACGAAACGACACCTTTTCGAACACACAGCGGATATTGTAATAATTTAAAAAATCCAAATCTTGGAAAAAGTTTAGCCACTTTTGCAAGATTGTTACCGGCCATGTATGAAAACGGTAATTTTTGGTACACATCCATGAAATTATTTAATTTAAAAAGAAAAATAATTTTACTCGATTCATTATTGTAGGTGTATCTAAGCCGAAAACTATCGGAGTGAAAGGGGATCCACTTCCTTCTCCACGTCTTATATCAACCATGATTCATGCAGACATCAGTAATTTGCACAATAGATATTCTTTGATGTTGATGCAATTTTCTCAATTTTTGGATCATGATATTACGTTCACTCCCGTACACAAAGGTAAACAAACAATTTAAATCGTTATATTAAAGAATTCATTTTCATCTTGCTTAAATTTTTTTTTTTTAAGGATTTTTTACATCGATACCTGATTGTCGTTCGTGTGATAGTGCATACACGGTTCACCCAGAGTGTATGCCGATTCCTATACCTCCTGGAGACCCTCACTATCCACAAATTAATCAAACGAGTGGTGCACCCATGTGTATTGCTTTTATGAGATCACTTCCGGGTCAACGATATCTCGGTTGGTTTTTTATTTTTTCCATTACTAAACTAATTAAATTGAATTTTTTTGATCTTTACTAAACTCATCAATGGTAATTTTAGGTCCTCGAGAACAAATAAACCAAAATTCAGCGTTTTTAGATGCAGCTCATATTTACGGAGAACATCATTGTCAGGGTAGAGAGTTAAGAAGTGGATTCGGTGGAAAAATGAACGTAACGAGACATCCTTCGGTGGGAAAAGATTTACTACCACAATCCCCTATTCACCCTGAGTGCAGATCACCTTCCGGTTATTGTTTTATTGCCGGTAAATTTATTATTTACGATAAATATTTACGACGCCACTTAAAATTCATTGATGAAAAAAAAAAAAAAATTGTTTATTAGGCGACGGAAGAGCTAGCGAACAACCAGGTTTAACAGCCATTCACACAGTTTTCATGAGAGAGCACAATAGAATAGCTGAAGGTTTGCAAAAAGTTAATCCCCACTGGGATGATAATTTACTTTACGAGCACGCGAGAAGAATAATATCCGCGACTTGGCAGCACATCACGTACAATGAATATTTACCAAGATTATTGGGATGGAACGCTGTTAATCTTTACGGTTTGAAATTGAGACCTCGCGGTTATTATAAAGGTAATAATAGAAAGTATAGGTTACTAATTACAAGACCAAAAGTTAATTGAAACTAATATTCTTTCATCATGAGTGAAAATATTTCTCAAACCACCAAAAATTTTACTTTTCAGGTTATAGCGATACATGCAATCCAAACGCTTTGAATGAATTTGCAACGGCCGCATTTAGATTAGGACATAGTTTATTAAGACCCCATTTGCCCAGAATGAATCCCGCATACAAACTCATGGATCCACCAATTTTATTAAGAAATGGTTTTTTTAATCCCGACATGATGTATCAGGTACGGTAATTTTTCGATAAGGAAACGCACTATCAATATTTTCAAATGTGTTTACGTTGATTTTTATTACTTGCCAGCCAAATATGGTCGATGAAATAATAAGAGGATTGATAACGAGTGCGGTGGAAACACTGGATCAATTTATTACTGGAGAAATAACGAATCATTTATTCGAAGACAAACGAATTCCATTTTCAGGAATAGATTTAGCTGCTTTGAATATTCAAAGAGGCAAGTAATAATAATAGTTTTCCTATTTATTTTACGATTTATTATAATATACATTATGGTACCCTAGGAAGAGATCATGCTATAAGAGGCTACAATGACTACAGAGCTATTTGCAACCTTAAAAAGGCACAGACGTTTGAAGATCTTGCAAGAGAAATACCTCACGAAGTTATTGTTAGATTAAAGGCAATTTATACTCATGTCGACGACATCGATTTATTTCCTGGAGGAATGAGCGAAAGACCTGTACAAGGTGGTATAGTAGGCCCGACTTTTGCTTGCATAATAGGAATCCAATTTAGACAGCTAAGAAAATGCGACAGATTCTGGTATGAAATAAATTTTTATTTTCGAAAATATTAAAATGGAAGTATTTTAAAAGTGAATTACGTTTTTACATTTAGGTACGAAACTGATAATCCGGTGACAAAGTTTACCGAACAGCAATTAGCAGAAATAAGAAAAATAACTTTGTCTAAAGTATTATGCGAAAATATGGAACATCCGGAAGATATTCAAAGAGCATCTCTCGATCAACCAAGTAACTTCTTGTAAGTGTTTAACCTTAAAATAAATTTACTAATAACAAAATATTACTTCATTGATAAACTGTACAGGAATCCTAAAGTGCCTTGTCATTCAATTCCCGACATCGATTTAAATGCCTGGAGAGATGTTGTAGATGAATGTACAATAAATGGAAGGAAAGTTCCAATGAATGGAATAACCGTTTCTACTCCTTGCACGAGTTGTAAATGCACACCACATGGAGTAAGTTACCATATTAATAATCAAACAATTTCAAATTTTTAAAAAATCCCACAAAATCAAAAATGTTTTTTTTTTTTTTTTTTTTTTTTTAGGCTCAATGTGCCTCATTAAGAATACCTGATTGTAATCAATTGGTAAGAGATTGGTCGAAAGAAGCAATATTACTCGATGATGTTTGCACAACTCAATGCGGTTTTCTCCTTCACGACGATTCGCTATTACCAAGAGAATTAAATCCTCCACCGATTCCCGATACCGTATATCTAACGAACACGCTTAATTTAAATCAAAGACCTGTGAGAGGTCGAAGGTTATTACCTTTTGATTTAATACCACCTCCTCAAAGAACGTCTAGACCAGTTAGAAGAAATCGATATCAAATATATCCAGATTACAAAATACCTCAATTTTTTGGAAGATGAATTACGACCACTAACGTAATTTTTTTTTCAAGACTGAATAGATTATTTGTAAAGGGTAGCAAAAATTATAAGTTTTCAATCCAAAAAAAAAAAAAGAGAAAACGACGTAAAACAAACGATATGATATCAATTTTTGATTTAACGCATATTATCTTTTTATTTTATTTTACCAAAATAATATTTTTCATGCTTATTATTTATGCCATATATACATAGTTTTAAATTATAATCGTTAATCACGTGCCTAATATTGTATATTTTTTTTGAGTACCTTATAAAATGTAATCAATTTTAACCATATTATTATCCCGTACGACGAAATTGTTGTAGTTTTATTTTAATTAATTTTTTTAATTAGCAAAAGTTTAACGTTTTAGTATTAAACAAAAAAAAAATAAATAAATAAATAAATTGTGTGTATAAAAAAAAAAAAGAAAAGTTGCAGAGAAATTATATTATTATATATATATATATATATTTTTTTTTTAAACCATGCATATTTGTTATTGTTATTATTATTATTTTTATTTATAGATAATTATTAAAAAAATTATCTGCTTTTTATAGATAATCAATGGTTACCAATATTGTAATAAATATAATTATATAAAATAATATATAATTTAGTGTTTACATAATTTTATAACCTCAAACGAATGTTTCATGTGCTCATGCTCCATCAAAGCAAATTTTTTAAGAATGTAGTCTTTTCAGCGATAAGCAAATTAAAAAAATATATATATGTATATGATATTACTTCAAATTATTTAGCTAAATAAAATAATTCTTACACTAATCAAATTTTTTTTAATAAATTATTTTTTAATATTTAAAAAAAAAAAAAAAAAAAACGAATTCGTATAAATAATTAACAAATTTTTCTTTTCAAAATTAAAAATGAAATTCGATTGTGAAATTCAATTTTTTTTTTTTTCTAATTTAACAAATAATTAAGGCAATTCACTAAATTTATTATTACAGAATCTTGTGATGATTTAAAAAAAAAAAAAAAAAAAATTACAAAAAAAATTGAAAACTTCTAAAGCCTAAAAAAAATTTGCGTATAAACGGGGGGAAATAATTTTTTGGTATGTCTAATTTAAATAATTTTACCATAATATTTAACCAGACTGTTCGCTTTTGGCTTTTTCTTCCATGTCTTTTTTTATTGAACTCTGTTTAATTTTGTAATCAGATAGGGCTGCTTTAATCGCATCTTCTGCTAACATTGAACAGTGCAATTTAACAGGCGGTAAAGATAATTCTTTAGCAATATCTGTATTTTTTAATTTAAGTGCCTCATCAACCTAATGAAACCAAATGTATTATTCAGTTGATTAGAGAAAAAACAGGTTTTATGAATGTTCAAGCAGGTTTTAAGAATTAACTTACTGTCTTTCCTTTAACCCATTCTGTAGCTAAAGAACTAGATGCAATCGCAGAACCACAACCAAAAGTTTTGAATTTAGCATCGATTATTTTCCCATTTTTATCTACCCTAATTTGTAGTTTCATGACATCTCCACAAGCTGGAGCTCCTACTAAACCTGTTCCCACATCTTTGTCATTTTTATCAAGAGAGCCTACATTTCTAGGATTTTCATAATGATCAATCACCTATGAAACATAACAACGCAGGAAAAAAAACTGTAAAACACACCAAGTCCATAAAAGATTTTATGAGTTGCAATAACAATACATTTAACCCAATCACTACATCGATGGGTACCTAACTTGCTTTTTTTTTTTTCTCTTTAGCTTACAATTTTAATATTTGTTGCGTATTACGTAATACCGATTAAAAATTATTAAAACCTTGAGTCGAAAACACTGCATGAAAAAGTAAACGAAAACAGCAACACAGAAACAAATCAAAATAATTTCAAAATAAAAAAATGACATTAAATAAAATTACTTACATTAGGATGATAGAATAAAAATGGACTGTTCAGCGAACGGCTTCTTAATAATCCATTAGGAACTTTAGAAGTAACAGATTTAAAGACTGACATTATTTCAATCTTAATTTAGGTTTCAACCAAATTTAAGTTTTCGTTTTTTGTTATGTTGTCAACAGTGTTGTCTACTGCTAGAATTTTAACGCGCGAATTTAACTTTGAATCGTTTTGTATTTAAAAACATATAAAATTATAAAACTAATAATGAAATTTAAAAATTTTACGTAATTTCGAGAAAAAGAACAAAAAATATTTTCTTAAAATTTTTTATTGCTAACGCTTTCTTGCCAACTAAAACAAAAACATTTTTTTTTCTTAAATAATTTAAAAATATTATTTTTTGGATGGGAAAAAAAAGATAAAATCCGTTAAATAAATAAATAAATAAAACAAAAACATTTTTTTTAAATTTTATAATTTTTATATAACAAAACATTAAATGGATTTAAAAATTAATATTAAAAATAAAAACTTTAACATTTTTTTATAATTACAAAATGACATTTAAGTTAATGTCAAAAAAAAAAAAAAAAAAAAAAAAAAAAAACACAAAAATAATACAAAAAATATTTATCACATATTACATATACTAATGTATATGACAACACCAGACAATTATTAATAAATAACAAATTTTTTTTTTTTTCGTTTTGTTTGTACATAAAATATATGAGAAATATTTATACCATATATATAGTCTAATCAATCTATATTGCAATCTTACCCAGTGAAAAAATAATTTTAAAATTTTCTTCAAAACTGAGACAAAAAAATGCATTAATAATTTTTTTTCCTTAATAAGTTCTAATTATTAAATATACCTATATGATTATATATATATATTTATATATATACGGCTTCGTTACAAATTTCCTAAAATAAGTTTTAAGTAACAACTTATAGAAAACTTGTAGACATTTTTTATTGATTACCAAAACCTATGCTTATGATTAAATTGTGATTGTATAACAAAAATAAATATAGTTTCCCAATTATTTTATAAAAAAAAACAGTCAAAGTTACTTCAATAAAAACTAAATTTTATACATTTTTGCTTGTAATTAAGCTTGTCAAAGTAGGTAACATTTGCTTTGCCTAACTGTTTAAATTTAATAAAAAATTAAATGATTTTTTTATACATAAAGTTTACCGACTTTACAAATTTTCCTACGACATATTGGACAGCCACCACTATGATACCAAATTTTTTTGGCACAAGTGTAACACCCATAAACATGAGCCATTTTTAAATGCATAAATAATCCATTTTCAGGTTTTATGAAGCACACCCTACACATATCCAATGTAAGTTTTCTCGAATTAGATGTCGATGGAAGTGATGTAGAAGGTCCTCCGATTGGTCCATCGACAACATCTTCAGATATTTGAGGTCCAGAACTACCCATACCACTGTCTTCTAAGTATTCTTGACTCAAATTGCTATTCCCTTGATAATTTTCTGCTTCTATGCTACTACTTTCATTCTCTGTTTTGCTGTCGCCTTGCGAATTTGTACTTTCCTCAGTTTTCGATGATAAATTTTGACTTGAATTTTCTTTTCTTATAATTTTTTGACGTTTTTTTGGTCTGCTGGGAAATAGATTTTTTTTCCAAGTGAAACATGCCGAACAATATGGATAACTAATGTCTTTTTTATCTGTTTGACAAAGTAAACACTTTTCAAAATCTAAATAGTCATTTCTAGGTAATCCAGGATCAACATCCGAATTACTAGTAGGGGAAGTTGAATTTTCTTCAGATTTATCACCGAGCAATGCAAGATCTAAACTGTCATAAGCTAGGGAATATATATGATTGTCTATTTCTGCTACAGCAATTTCACTATCATCAGTTTCTTCAGAAAAATAATAATTTTCTCTTCTTTCTTCTAAATCGGTTACTTCATATTCTACATTAAAAATTGGGGAAGAAGATGAAGTGTCACTAGTGTCTTTAACAAATTCAGTTTCATAGCCTTGACAACTTCTTATAGATTCTGTATCAGAACCACTAGATTTATCTGGTGAAGGAGATGCTAACCTAATTCTAGTATACCTTTGACTTGATATAACTTCCTCTTCAGCAGCTCTCTTTCGACTCATGCCTTCTGTAAAATTTAATACAAATAAATATGTGAAATAATAAAAATTTAAAATAAATATTTATGTATTATGTGAAATATTAAAAATCAGAATGTTTGCAATTTAAGAATTGATCAAACAGAAAATTTTTGTAAATTAAATTTTAAAATATCAATTCATTATCATTTTAAATTTAAATACTAGCTTGAAGACTTTAAATTTAACTGGCAAATAAGGAGTATTTTAAATTCAGATTTTTAAAAATTAAAAGGCATGCGAAATATCTATCAGGAATAAATAATAAAATTGAAAATTTATTAAAATAACAATTAATTACCAACTTAGTAAGTAAAATCTATAATACCTGTAACAAAGCCAAGCTTAAAATAAAACTTGCTTTAACTTGTCTATTGAGCATCTGCTTCTACACCGTGTAAGTGCAATTAGCATTTTATAATCTTCAAAATATATCGTGTCATTAGAATTTTATTTAATGATAGAAAAATATTAAACTTTGCTCAAAAGCAAATACTAGTATAATGTTGTAGATAATATAAGATTTTTTAAAAATAACAGTAATTTAGATAAAAAAAAAAAAAGGAATATATAACGTAAATAATGAATAATTTCTTAAAACTTCAAAGTTTAACGAGGAACGTTTATTCGACAATTCGTTTTTGTTCAAATGAACCTGCAGGAATTCCTTATTATGGATTTACATATTACCCCAGGTAACTTTGATCATTTTATTTTAAAATGTTCCCTTTTTTTTATTTAATGTAAGATTTTTGTTTTGGAATAAGTAATGGTGTATTTTTGTAGGGATAAAAATTTTCAAGATCCTCCATATAATCCTTCAAAATTATTTCTAATCAGAAGAATAAAATCCATAAAGGGAGCATCTAAGAGAGAAAAAAGAGTTTTGAGAGAATTAAATATTGATGGAAGCGTAAGAATTTATTATATTTTATTTTTTACATATAATACAGGTCTAATTATTGTTAATTGAAGTTTCATCATCCTAATTCTTAATAAATTTTTTTTTAGAAATTCTTAAAAAATCACATTTCTGTAGTTAAAAATATACCACAAGTAAATACATTATTATGGGAGGTAAAACATTTAGTTGAAATAAAACCGATATATTGGAAAGGTGAATTACCTGAAGATTGTTTAGGAACAATTTTAAGATCGACAGGAGAACTTGTTATTTCGCCTAAATTAGCAGTTTCTGAAGAAATTAAAAAAAATAGTTTAAATCATCATGATGCAAAAATTGGTAGGAAATATATGCAGCAATATTTGTTATCAGAATGGGTAAAAGGAAATTATAAGAATGAAAGTTAATTTGTGAACAATTATAACATTATATCTTGTTAATTACAATTAAAATTTGTAATATTTTATCAAATGTTTTTTTTAATTTTTTAAGTAAAAAAAAAAAAAAAACCTTGTAATCAAAACAAAAAACAGTTTAATTTTGTTTTTTTTTTTTTTTTTTTAATGAGAAATCACAACTTTAAATAAGAACCACATTTACTTTAATCGATTCTCTACAATTCAACAGCTGCAGCTGCAGCAATACTGGGATTATTAATGACTTCTCCAAGACTATCCAATAAATCTTTTCTATAATCATCAAAGTCTCCATCAATTTCACTAATAGTTTGATCTTCGATTACCCATAAAACACATTCAGTTTCCCTGATGAGTCTTTCATCGTGCGAAACAATCAATACTCCACCCTTAAATTCATTTATCGCATCTGCTAATGCATCAATGGATTCAATATCTAAATTATTCGTAGGTTCATCCTAAAATTTGATTTTTTTACATTTTTTTTTTTTTTTTTAGTTTCGATTAATTTTAATTATTTCGAGCATTTTGTTTTATATTAACTTACAAGTATGATTACATCTGGAGCTGCCAAGCAAAGTTCTGCAAGGGCAACTCTAGCCTTTTGACCTCCTGATAAATCTTTCATTTTAATCGTGTGCGCATGGCTAGACAATCCAAAAGTTCCCAATTGTTTTCTAGCTTTTTCGTAAGGCATATCAAATAACCTCATTAAATACTCTGATGGATTTTCTTCAGCTGTCAAATGCTCTCCTGAATGCTGATCAAATTTTCCTATTTTCTATTTAAAAAATAAAAAGTAAAAATATTATTTGAATAAAAATTATCCAATGTAAAATTTTTTTTTAAAAAGACTTAGATAAGGAGACTTACCAAACGATGATTTTTTCTTACATCTCCTCTTTGAGGTTGTAATTCGCCAGTTAACAATTTTAAAAATGTTGATTTACCTACTCCATTAGGTCCTACAATTGCTATTCTAGATGATAGATCTATACCAAAATCAGTATCAACGAATAATGGTTTCTGACCTTCGTATGCAAAAGTAACATCTGAAAAAGCACTTATTTATTTTTAAAACTGTACACATAAGAAATGACTGTTATAGTATATCAACTTTAAGATATTTACTGTAAAGTCCCAATATTGGAGGTTGCAATGGGGGAGGATCTGGAAAACTAAATTTAACAATATAATCCTTGGGTTTCTGCAAAAGTTCAACAGGGCCTTCATCCTCTTGTTTTTGCATTTTACGATTTTTCTCTTGTTTTCTAGTCAACAACTCTTTTTGTTTCTTTTCCTAAAAAAAATATATTTATTTTTTTTAAAAACTAATATAAACTACCAGTTTTATTAATTACTAATTTTAGTTTTAGTAAATGTTGTAACAAAAAAAAAAAAAAAAAAAAAAAAAAACTTACTGCCGCTTTTTTAGATTGACCATGAGCTTTTAATTCTTTTAATTTTTTTTCTTGCTTTTCATATGCTTTAAGCATTTCTTTTCTTTTCTGTACATACATTTTTTTAAATAAACTGTAATTACCCTTATAATAATATAACTTTTGTTGATCTAAATGAATAATTTCATTACAAACATTATCTAAAAAGCTCTGATCGTGAGAAACGACTAACAATGTTTTTTTCCATCCTTGTAGATAACTAAAAAACATCAAAAAAATTCATTTTAGTCAAATGATATTAATTTGAAAATAAGTTTTAAATTTAAAAAAAAGATAAAATACTAACTTGTCAAGCCAAATTACTGCATTTAAATCTAAATGATTTGTCGGTTCATCCAGTAGCAGTAATGTTGGTTCTAAAAACAATGCTCTCGCTAAAGATACTCTCATTCTCCAACCTCCTGAAAAATTTTTTGTAGCTCTGTCTTGCATAGCTTTAGTGAAACCTAAACCTGCCAATATTCTTCTGGCTCTCGGTTCAGCAGAATCAGCTCCAATGGCTTTCAATTCTTCATAAACAGCTTTGAGCCTGTCTTGAACTTCTTCTGTAACATTTCCTTTCTCTTGTTCAGTTTCCAATTTTTTACATTCTTCCAACAGTTCTGTGCGCTTTGTGTCAGCTTTAAGAACTGTTGCTATGGCTGAATTATCATCGGCAACAACTTCTTGCTCACAGTAAAGTATATCAATGTTTGGTGGTATAGCAAATACCCTGCTAGACAAATGTCTAAGTAAAGTTGTTTTCCCATGTCCATTTGGTCCTACCAAACCATATCTTTTACCACTAGCAATCAGTAAATTAGCATTAACAAATAAGTCTTTTCCTTTAGCAGATATACTGAAGTTTTCTATTTTAATGTCGACAGCATTTTCAAAGGCTGAGAGTTGAGTAGGAGTTTTTTCACTAATTGACACAGTAAAATTATCACCCAATGCACTATGACCTTGTCCTCCTTTTCTAGTCATAAACTCAACTTGTTTTTCATATTCCAGCTGTTTTTTTAATTTTTTTCTTTCCTTATGACTAAGTTTTTCTGGTACCTCAGATTTTGGTTTAGTTTTAGATGCTTCATCTTCCTGTTCCTTTTCAGCAACTTCATTATCATTTTCAATAATTTCTTCATTTAAATCACCATTCGTTTCTTCTTCTCCAATTTCTTCGTACTTTTCATTTTTAATTTCCTCCTTTTTCTCTTTAACCTTTTTATCTTTTGTTTTATCAACTTTCTTTTCAGATTTAACATCATTTTTAGTTTTTACTTCTTTTTTTTTCTCCAGTTCTTCATTTTCACTGTCATTTTCATCTTCTTCATCGCCTTCATTATCTAATTCGGCTAATAATTCAATCCTAGCTTTTATCGGTTTCGTTTGTTTTTTATTCGACTTATTTTTTTTAGAAGATATTCCTAAATCTTGAAAAGAATCTTCAACATCATCAAGTTCTTTACCCTTTTTGCCAGAACTACTGGAATCAGGAATTAAGCCAAAATCTAATTCTTGTCTCTTTCTCCTAGACCCTTTAGATTTACCTTTTCCAAAATCATCATCATCACTATCGTCCAAAAAGTCTTGCTTGTTGGACTTACTTGATTTTCCTTTACCTTTTGATTTTCCCACAGATTCATTTTCATCTCCTCCTCCTCCTCCTCCTAACTTATTATTTCCTTTTGCAGATTTATTTTTTGACTTTGACTTTCCAGTATCTTCGTCATCATCAAAATCTGCTGTATTTTTATTATTTTTATTACTTTTACTTTTCCCTTTATCGAATTCGTCAGAATCATCATTGGCATTTTTTTTCTTTTGAGCACGTGTCATTTTAACAACTAAACACTAATGAAAACAAATATATTTTCCAATATACAAAACCATAAGCTAATAAATTCTTTCCTGATACGTTGACAATGTGTCACACTATGTAATTAGTTAAAAACGACTGAATTTAAAAAACAATATATTATCATAATTAATATACTGAAAAAATTTATTATATACAAAAAGAAAAATTTTTTAATAGAAAAAAAATTTATACAAACTAGTTTAAAAGAAATAATATACTTTTAATGCAAAGAATATTTTGTACTAGCAGACAGAAAAAAATTAACCGGAAGTAGTGAAAGTATAATTTCCGCCAAATTTAAAGGGGTAAAATTTTCACATCTTACTTTAATTTGTAAACAAAAAAGTAAAATATCCAAACTATTTTATAAGTATTAATAAACTTAAACATTTTAATTTAAATAATACGCTTAATAAATACGTTTTTAGACGTTTAAATAGCAGAAATACTATTGTATTATTTAATATTGCAAAATTCTTTTAATCCTATTTTACTATTGCAATATATAAAAATTGTTAAAATTTACCCTTTTTTTCTATTTTTGGAAAATTATTAATTATTACCATTGTGTAAAATTTAAAAAAATTATAAAATTAAGGTTTAAATTTTCAGGAATTCAAAATTTAATTGAAACGAATCATTTTCTTTTCATTAATTTTTTAATAAAATTAAAATTTTAGTTAATGAATAATTTAATACAATAAACTCTTTCAAAAAAAAATATTTATTAATTTAATTTTTAAATAAATTCAACGTTTTAAAAACTCCATCGGTTTTGACTTCGATTTTCTTAACAAGATCTTTTCCGACGTGCCAAAAATCTTCCAGTAGAGCTTCCTTATTTAATTCCAGCATTTTTGTTTTTTCATTGAATTTCCTACCGGAAATATTTGGAACTTTAAATTCGCAGGGTTCTAATGTGTCAGGTTTCCAAATGGCGGCAATAATAGAACCTCCGTACGAATCGTGAAAGAATAATACAAAATCACTATAATTCTCCTAATAAAAAAAAGAAAAAAATTAAAATTCATCTTGTTTTTAAAATTTTTTTCGATTTATAAACCGAATAATTCATTTCTTACCCGTAATTCCGTCAGATACAAAGAAACAGGATCGAATCCATTAATTGGAATGTTTTTCCTGTATTCGCTGTCGTCATCGAAATTCACATCGGATGAAACTTTTTTCTTCGGATTGTAATCGTCATTTATTCTAATTAATACGTCGTATGAATCGAGACAAGGGGAAAAAAGTACCTGAAAATTTTTAATTCAATACAAAATTTTACGCAACGAAAAAAAGAAAAAAAAAAAAAAATACCCGAACTATACCGAAAAAAATACCTGATTTGAAAAAAGAGATTGCGAATAAATTTGTTGATCGATAATTTTTAACGCGTTGGCACTTAATTCGACGAGTCTCAATAATATTAACGAATTCGGTGAATTTACGGTGAAAACAGACTTTTTCTTATCGTAGGGAGTTGCTATGAACAAGGGGGGCAAAGCATCCCTATTGTTACTAAACTCTGATTCGATATCCATCATTTCTTCATCTGCAACATATAGGAAACCTTACAAAAGGGCCATTTCGAAAACGTAATTTTCATTACTTAAATTACATTAATATTTTTAATTATGGTAAATAATTTGACTCACGTGTCAATTCGTCGTTGAAATTTAAAATTATGCATTCGGTATTCCAATTAGTCGTCGCCATTAAATAATGATACCTGAAAAAAGCAACCTGGGGCTGACAGGGCGGTTTGTGAGGTTGAGGCTTAAGGTACAGGGATGCGACCAACAACTCTACGCACTCTTCGGATACGTGAAAATGATCCAGAAGATGAGATGAAATCCAACGTTTCACGAGACAGCAAGCAGGTCCGAAAGAATTGTGTTCTTGATAAAGCCTAAGGGAAAATTTTTAATTAAAAAAAAATTACGTTCGTTTATTTCCATTATTATTTCCTGGAATTTTAAATAATTTTTACCCGTGTAAAGTGCTGGAATGCTTTGGCAAATAAATCGACTCCTTTTCTAGTTTTAAACTTTTCTCATTATCTTTGTACTTGACTAAACCATCTGTGTCCACGATTCGTTTCAAGAGAGCGATTTCGTTTGGGTAGACAATTTTTAAATGAAAAACGAAACCGTTTTTAATTAATTCCAAGCGATCCTACGGGATAATTTTTTTTTTTTGGTTTTATTTAATACCCGTGAGGGTGACAAAAACAACAAGTTAAAAGTTAAATTTTTTTTTTATATTTACCGGAAAAGCCTCGCTTACGATACCGCATTGTGAAGCGAGAGATTCGGATATTTTTATGTTAAACGCAGCTCGAATTCTTTTAATTCCTTCCAAATCTAACGGCCATTTGCTACTTGCCGCCATTTTCAATATAATATTAATCGGACTTATCCACGGAGGACACGATTTTAAATCCGTATTTATCCGAGCATGAGTTCCGTGATTTTTTTTTTGATATGTTTTCCGTTGTTTTTGCGGAATCGGAGGAAAAGCGTCTGCATACCTAGAAAAAATTATTAAAAGATAATAAGAAATAGTTTTTTTTTTTTTTTTTAATATCGTTTTTGGGAAATTTTTCGTGACGTACCGAAATACAGGGGATGTTCCCTGTACTGAAACAATTTCCAAAGGTAAATTATTTAAATCTCGAATTTGTTTGACGAGTTGATCGAAAGTTTCCAAAACCGTCAAAGTATCTTCTTCGACATTTTTCGACGTGTAACTTTCTAACTGATTGGCTACGTACTGAAAATCTCCAATTTCCAAACCGAATTTTAATTTTAATAAATAAATTAGGATTTCTTTTACGATTAAACGTTTTTGCGAAAACGTTTGTCCGTTCCATACGACGGCTTCCGTAATGGAACCATCTTTAAAACGCCTCAATTCCGATTTATCTCCCCAGAATTCTCTAAAAGAATCCGTTTCGAATTCCAAAGCTTTGTCGATAACGCTAAAATAATTATTCGGATCGAGATTAAATCCGATGGTAAATGTCAAAGTCGATTTGAACTTTTTATTGATTTTCCAACGAATTTTACTCGCGGGTTTAACACTTAAATTCGTTACCCTATTACCTAAACCCCTTTTCAGCAAATTTATAATTAATTCGCTTATTAAATGCGAATTAACGCCGCAATAGTTTAATCTCTTACTTTTCGGAGAATAAACGTCTACGATATTTTCTAGCAATTCTCCATTGCTAAACCTGAAAATTAAAAATAATAACACGTTAATACAATCCACTTTCATCTATTATATATTTTAAAAATTTCCATTAGACAAAAGAAATTAAATTGGCAGTAATTACGTTACTAAATGATCAAAATGTCGATAAAATGGAACCTTATTTATAAATAACACTTGAAAACTATTTATATTGTGATTATTTAAATAATCAATAGCACATTGAGCTTCTTGTTGAATGCGTTCAAATGTACACGGATTGACGGCATAACAAAAATTATGGTAACCAGTTATGTCTATGAAGACTACCTTATGATGACTGTGAAATTCTGTCAAAGTTGGCATGTTGGCATCATCGTTATTACTACACAAGATAATGCCATTTTTTAACCAATCGCATCCCACTGAAACAAATATCAAAAATTATTAAATAAATTTTATGAATTGAACATTGATGGTTTATAAAATTCTCGATTTGTGCACATTCGAATAAAACATAAAAATTTTTAATGTTGATTTGTAAATTATTTTCATCAAAATATATTATAGAGTTTTAAACTTACTCAAATAATGGCAAACATTTCTAAAAATTTGATAACTGCTCATTAAAACATTGATTTTTTTTATTTGTAATAGGTAGCAAACCAACATGCACAATAAAAATCCATTAAAACTTCCAATACTATTATCTAATTCACGTTGTTTCAACCAAATTTTCAAAAGGAGAATTCCATCTTTAATATTATTGTGCATTAAAAGTGTTTCTTTTAAATAATTCATATTATCTTCGATAATTAAATCAGCAAGTATAGTACTATTGTAAAAGGGTGTTGGAAACAGGTCTGTAATTAAAAAAAAAAAAAAAAATTACTCTGAGAATAATTAAGAAAGTAAAATTCGATTCGAAAGCAAAAATAATTTAATTTTTTACCTGTTTTATTTTCAGTTTCATTAAAAAACCACTTAACCCTTACATTATTTTTACCAGGAGAAAATCTATTCAATTTGAATGTGTCTTTCGGTGGACAAAAATGTAAAAAAATTGATACATGTTTGTTTAATTTTCCTACAGGTGTTATTTCAATACCAGGTTTTAAACTATCCAATTCATCGGAGATAAAATTAAAACTCTCGATTAAATCAGGAAATTCTTGTAATTGGTGAATAAATTCACACATGTACAAAGCTCTTTTTCTATGATATTTACAATTCAAATAATCTTCTTTATAAAAAAAAGTTTGAGGAATTTCAACTAATATATCAACAGTAAATTTAGGTCCGATCAACAAGTTTGAGGCATAAGAACCAATTACTTTAACTGCAGACGGCTTTTTAAATTGATAATTTCCATCCACATTGTATGGTGTTTGAGGGATTGGAATCTTAACTTTATAATTTTTTAGCCATTCTTGATCAATTATTTTATAACTATGAATATTATCTTTTAATTTTGAAACTGCAGATTGAAATTTTTCAAACCATGCTTCAAATTGCAATCTTCTTTTATCTTTAATTTGAATTTCTTTCAGCATTTCTTCGATTTGCAGTCGAAATAAATTAGAATGAAACAAATTTTGTGTTTCTTTTAAATGATTCAATTCCTCTGCAGTAGGAGGTTTATACAATTTTTTTAATTTTCTTTTCTCTGCATTTGAAACATCTTTTTCTTCAGATTCATTATCATCTTCTTCAGGGTAGGATCTCTTCAATCCTTTTTGTTCTAATTCTTCTAGTATTTCGTCTGATGAACCTTGACTACTAAACCCAGTATCTGATTCATTTCCTTCCATTTTACAATAAAGTTTTATCCTTTTAAAAAAATAAAATAATTATTATATTTTTAAAAAGATACAAAGTTAGACAGTAGTCAAGGTACAAACTTTTTTATTTTTTTTTTTACAATTTATGAATAAAATATAGGTTTATTAAAGTAAAAAAAAATAAAATAAAAAAAAATTAAAAGCTAAAATGCAGACTGATTTTACTCAATAACCAAAATTTTAATTACCTTTGTTATAAGTAACACAATTTATATTATTTAAATATAACTTTTGTCACGTTTTTCCCACCGACGATTTTAACCATAGAGCTTAACAAAATTTGAAATCGACAATTTATTAAAAACTTTTCGTGGCAATAGAAAAATTATTTAAAATACTCGTCCGTCAATCGTATAAAATAAAAAATTATTTAGTTAATATTATTTCAATATTAAATTTATAAAATTATTCACATTAAAAATTATTCAAAAAAAAATACATCGTTTTATTATTATGTTCGCCTTTCTTATATTTTAATTCTTGAACAAAATGAAACTTAAATACGCCCTTCTCATTAAAAAAAATTTTTTTATAATTTACTTGAGTAAAGCACCTGTAAAAGCAAAATGTAAAAATAAATAAATAAAAAATACAATCTCATTTTATATTCATTTAATTTAAAATTTATATTTCGAATAATAAAAAACCATAAAACTACTTTTTTATTTTTATTTTTTTTTTTTTTAAATAAAAAAATAAATTTCTATTTCCTGAAAATTTAATGAGAAACCTTTTGTTTTTTTCATTTACATTAATAATTTAAATATACATATATGTATACATAAAATAATTTCAGTGAAATCCTATTATAACCAAAAAAAAAAAAGGTTTTTGATAAATAATAAGTTTCATCTTAATAAGGGAGAAAATATAAAATGGTTTACATTCGTTTCCATTTTCGTTATATTTTCTTAGAATAAAAAAAATTTTTTTTTTTTTTTTTTTTTTTTTTTAAACGTTAAATAGATAAGCTAAACAAGTGTGTGTGCGAGAGAGAGAGTGAATTGAAATACACATGTAAGAATTTTCTCGGAATATCTTTCGCTTTATTTGCTTCGCTCTGGTGTTAAAAGATTACAACCTAAACGTGATAAGTGACTTTTTGTTTATCAAAAAAAAAAAAATTTTTTGTTATTAAACATTGAAATATTATTATTAACAATAAATTTATTTTAATAAAATATTAATTTATTATTATTAAATCAACATCATATTATCATAACACTTACATACTTTATCACATTTAACAAATATATATTAAAAGAAACAACTTGAAATATAAAATAGAAAAAAAATTAGGTTCCTTATGTATTCAACTTAAAATTATCAAATTTTTTTTTTTTAAACTCTTTTACCACCATTTTTCCTCATTCAAATTTCACATAAAAGAAGTTTAAAGAATCAAAAACCATAAATAAATTAAACAACATGATAAAAACTAAAATTAAAAATAAAAATTCAAAACCTATGAAATAGTTTGTTGTTGAATACATTTGTCAACAAGTTTAAAATTTTGTTGCAAGTTATAACAGTTTGTTTGTTTGTTTGTTTGTTTTTCTGTTTAAATTATATTTTTAAAGATATTTATTAATTCTTTAACCTTCCATCTTAGTAAAAATTGAAGGGGGGGAGGGGAAAACAACAACAACAAATTATTATCATTATTTTTTTGTTAATATACCTGAATTTTTTTTATTTTATTTTAACATATAACGTTTTGACTTTGAACTATTAAATATTAGTTTTATTGAAATCTTGATTGCGTTGCACTGAACTCCCTTTAGTTCAGTCACTATCGGAACTTATTAACGTGTCATGTCTATAAATGAATATTTAATAAATAATAATAATTATTATTATTATAAAAACGATAAAAAATTTTTTTTTTATTTGTGTTTGTGTGACAGTTTTTATTTTACATAAGGATAAAACTTAAATTATCATCATCGTCATCATCGTATTATTTTATTTAATAGTTATGAAGAATAATTTATACATTTATCAGGATAAATAATAGGAAAAATCATAGAGTAAGTTAACGTTTTGTTATTTTTTTTTTTTTTTTCGTTTTACGATTTGAAAATATTTTACGCACACACGAAAAGTCAGACATTTTTGTTTTTTTAAACGAGTTAAAATGATGTTAAAATAATATATGGTAAATAATATTAGGGGAGATGTTTAATTTTAGTTTTTTTTTTTTTGTAAACGAAACAAAATTAACGTGTAAGGAGATGCAATTCCGTTACACGTTCGCGCGATAATTTTTGAAATTTTCATTTCGAATGTTTTACCGTTACAAAAAGATTTTTCATTTCGAAATGTTCAAGTTATATTAATTTACGTTCAATTTTACAATACGAAACAAAATAACGAATGATAACTTTTATATTTTGTTTTCGATCGTTAAATAAAAAAAAGCAACAAGTTGTTAAAAAGAAAAACAACGACCAAAAAAAAAAAAAAATCCGTTAATTACGTTGATTTTCACAAACGTTAAATTTTTTTTTTTTTTGAATTTTTAACGAATTTACACTGTTGCCGTTTCGTGCTCGAATAATTTTCTGTTTCATTGGCCTTGAGCCATATAATGTTTTTAATAAAAAAAATACTTTAAGGTATGAGGTCGTGAACTTAAAAGCCGTATTTCCATACCTGGCTGGAATAAATTCCAAACGTTCAATACCTGAGTTAATAATAATAATAAATTCCATTCCGTGATTACAAACTTTAAAAAAAAAAAAAAAAAAATTCGTCATGCCATTAAATTATCGTTTTCAAAAAAAAAAAAAAAAAAAATTCTCTCTCTCTCTCTCTCAACATTGCCAAAAATGTCATTTGTGAAATTATCATTATTATTATTATTATTATTTATTTTTTTTTAAAAGAAAAAATACGAATTTTATTATTGTGTGAAAGTACGAGCCATGTATTGTATTCAAATTTTATATAACGAACAAAAAAGAAAATGATTGTTTGACATTTATAAACAACCGCAAACGAATTAATTTATTTTTTTTTTATTTAAATTTAGTTTTTTTTTCTTTTTTCTTTATAACAAACGGTTATTTTATTTCCTGTATATACCTTTATTTTAAAAAAAACGGTAGGAACGACATTTTTATTTTTTTTTATTTGGATATTCGAAGAATTATACGTCACATTCAAATCCGTTCCATTCGATACGGATATTGATCTTTTTAATTATTATTA
>NW_002987175.1:46732-69803 GCF_000006295.1 Pediculus humanus corporis | reverse complement strand
TTTAAGGCGAATTTATAATTACTATTATTATTATTTATTTTTTAATAACTTTAATAATTACGACTTTCGGGTAATAAAATAAAAAAATAAAATAAAAAATTTTTGAAGCGACAACTCGATTGAGTTTTTGCTATTCGTATCAATGAATAATAATTATTATTCGTATAACGTGGGAAAATTTTTTTTTATTTTAAATTTCCGAAAGGTAATTTTACCGGGGGGGGTGAGGGGGGAGGTGGGGGGGAGAAAATGCAAAGTTTTTCCGCCTCCCGCCTGTTCATAATTTTCCCATTATTTTTTTATAATTTTTTTTTTTTTATTTGCGGTCGCTCCTGGAATTATTATTTTCGAGGTAACATTTTTATTTCTGGAGCATGCAATTATTAAATTAAGCTCGGTAATTTTCCTGAAATACACTTTAAAAATTAAAAATTAAAAAAAAACAACCTTACCGAGAAATAAACGACCAGTTAAAAACGGTTTTCTTTTTTTTTTTTTTTACCGGGAAATCCAAAAGGAAAAATTATCAAAATTAAATAATAATAATAATAATAGTAAAGAGTTTTCGTTTAAAAAATTAAAATAATGATAATGACGATGACTATGATGGAAAATTTTTCATTTTTTTTTTTTTATGAATTCTTTTTTTTTTTTTTCTATTTCGTCGAATTTCCTTTTTTCCTTTTTTTTTTTTTTAAACAAAAAACGAAAAGGAAATTTATAAATAAAAGGAAATTTCTCGTTTCTACATAATTCTAAATTACGAAAAAAAAAAAATTCGAAAAAAATGAACGAATTCTCGTTATTTCGATGAAAACGGAAAAATTTTCGAATATTTTCTAGAAAAAAAAAATTCAATAATAATAATAATAATAATTGTTATTAAATTATTTTGATTGAATTGTATTTGATAAATAATTCATAAAAAAAAAGTTTTTAGAAATTGTTTCATAAAAAACAAAAACCAGAAGAAAAAATAATTTTTTTTCGAAAATGAAATTTGTATTTGAAAATTCCGGGAAAGTAAAAAAACGAGTAAAACAAAGCAAGTTTGTATTTATTTATTAAAAAAAAATAAACTTTTATGTAAATAAATAAGGTTTATTAAATACGAATGAAAAATTTATGTATACGAAATATACATATATATATTATTTATTTCCGACGGAATAAAATTTAAAAAAAAAAAAAAATTATTTTCTATAGTTTTGAATCTTTTACGCGTAAAATGCCTTCTGCGCTCCGCGGCGAAACGAAACAAGTAAATAAAAAAAAGAAGCCATAAATTTTTTTTTATTATTATTTGTTCGATACGAATATGGATGATGATAAGATGACATGAATTTGAACACGTTTGAAATTATGCAATGAATGCAATAATTGGATAAAATTTAAGTAGATCAATTTGCCAACTACTACTACTACGTGGCCTAAGGGCCACACGTTAAATTTCATACGAATTTATTTATCATTAGCGCACCTTACAAAATCAATAATCATCAATAAATAATTAGACCAAATCAAATAATCGATTGATTAAATAAAAAAATGTCGGTTTGCAAATAAAACGTAACTACTACTATTGACACGGAAATTAACATCGAGTAAATGGTGTGTTCACCTCCATCGTGATTGACCTACCGTTGTGGGTAAAAAACGAGGTGAAAAGTTTATTATTTTTTAAAAAAATTCTATCTATTCACAACCATCTTCTTTTTAAGAAAGATAGATGAAGAGGAGATAAGATTGTTAAAGAGTCGAAATCGAAATACTTGAATATAACGTGTTTTGGGAAAAATGCGTTTGTGACTCGGATTGTTAACCGCCGACCTTAAGAAACATGTCGGAGATTATAAACTTTTGATAACAACATCACGAATTTGATAAAAGGAAAAGAAAAGAAAGCAGAAGATGAAAAAAAAAAAAAAAAACTTGAATTGTTTTTCAAACAAAAAAAAAAGAAAAGAAAAATGTCAGAGACCTCATAAGTCTATTTAAAGAAAAAGAAAAAAATTTTTCTACGATTTCTCACGAAGGATCATCTCAATTATTCCGGTTTTTAGTATTAGGCTGAACATTTGGTTGATCGGTTAAACTTCAGACTTGCTTTGAATTGGTCACTCAACCATTAGAAGAAGATTTTTTTATTTATGCTTCAAATAACTTTTCCAGGAATCACTCATCATTTTACCTTCTATGAAATATATATATCTATCGACGACGAACTATTTTCTATCTTTATTATTATTATCATTATCATTATTATTTATTATTGAGGAATCGTATTTTAATAACTTATTACAAAATTCCCTTCGTAAAATAGCAATTTCATTTAATTGACCTCAAAAAAAAAATTCTCAAAATTTTAATTAAAACTAATTTTATTATTATTATTATTATTTTTTTTTTTTTTTAAACAAACAAAAAGGGGGGAAGCTTTAATTTTAACGTAAAATCAAACATTTCAAATTTGAAAATTTTATATTTAATTTGATGGAAAATTATAATTTTTTAAGAATTTGGAAATGAAGAAGAGGAGAAAAGAAAAAAAAAGTCCTTTTTCATAAAGAAAGAAAACCTTTTTCACAAAAAGGAAAGGTTAAATAAAAATTCAAAGGAAAAACAATTTTTTTTTTATCAGTCGCTTTGAAAAAAAGAAAAAATCGATCAAAAAGTTATTAAAATAAAATAAAGAGTAAAGATGGACGGATGGCTACTTGAAAATAATGATGATGAAATCGAAAAAGAAGAAAAAGGTGAGAGAGAGAGAAAAAAAAAGAAATGAAACCTGAAAGTTAAATGAAAGAACAAACATGGATTTTCTCGAAAACCAATAATAATAAAAAAAAACTACTCGACAAATATATTAAAAAAACATAAAATAAAAAATATTCGTGCAAATGAAAAATGTCGGACGTGATCAAATGCATAACGTTACGATTAAAAAATATTCACGGTTTCCTTTAACTATTATTATTATTATTATTATTATTATTATTATTATTATTATTATTATTATTCACAGAAGGCCGTTTATGCAACCTTTTAGAGACAGACAAACAAAAAATTTATACCATTGTCTGGTTGTCGTGGAATTTTTTTTTTTTTTTTTTTTTAATTTTTTTCTTTTATTATTATTATTATTATTAATATTATTAACAACTACCGATTTCTAAATAACCTTAAATAATCATCCGTGGTGAAAGAGTATATACGACTTTGTTTATAATATTATTATTATTATTATTATTATTATTATTCTAAGAAAAATAAAAATTTTATTTTATAAATGCAGTGATAAAAGCTTTAAATAACGATTTTAAAAAATTTAATCGATAGATCGATCGATCGATCGATTAAAATCATTCGCTTTCGATCATTTTCGATAGGTTTACATTTCAAAATAAACAAAATCCCAAAAAATTTTCGGGATATTCGGGATTTTCGGGATTGACATTTTTTTTTAATTATTCATCGATTTAAAATTTTTTTTTGTATCAATTTGTTGTAATAATAATAATAATCCAGGTGTTCAGTATATGTTCAGTATATAACCAGTTAGTTGAGAATTTATTTTCCTAACGTCTGAGTATTTTTAATTGGATTGTTACAAAATTGACATCGTACAACCCGTCGGGTTTATTTATACTAAAAAATCGCCATTTTGAAAAATCAGAATACGAATTCGCGTGTGTGTGCGTGTGCGCGTGCGCGCTTTCATCTTATATAATTTTCGTTTGATTCGCGAAAAATGAAAAACAAAAAAAAAAAAAAAAAAAAATTGAAATCGATACCTAAATGAATTTAATTTAACATTGCCCACGCTTTTTATTCTTCCTTCTCCCTCTCTCTCTCTCTCTCTCTCTCCCCCCCTCTCTCCCTTCCCGCCCCCCGGAATCATTCCATTGTTTTTTATTCATTTTATTTCGAAACAATGGTTCGATTTAATAATAATAATAATGATTGAATTGTTTTAACGATATTTGAAAATCATTATATTTTTACGGTGATGTACGTCGTCCCATTGATCAAAGGTCAAAAAACCGAAAAAAAAGGGAAAACTCAAAGGACCAACAAACAGAAAAAAAAAAAAAATTGGTTGTTGTTTGTTGTTGTCGTTGTTTTTAAGGTTGCGTCAATTCTATATTTATATATACAGATGTTCGCTGTATTTGCAAATGACATGTGATCCTATCCTTTCGTATAATATATATGTATGTATATGGATCGTTGTGTTTGATTTCTTTGAATTTCCGTACCTTGTTTTTTTTTTTTTTTTTTTTTTTAACCAAATAATTCTGAGAAACCTTTCCGATCTGATTTCAATTTTGTTTTGTTTCGTTTTTTTTTTTTTTTTTAATAATATACAAAAAAAAACTCGGGTATCCGTGCATGAGTTGCTTCTTCATTTCGATAAGCAAAAAAAATTTTAATTATTAATAATAATAATAAATAAATTTTTAATGTTCGCAAATTGGATCGTTAGCTTAATTTTAAATTAACCGAAAAAAAACGTTTTATTTATATACCTTTTTTTAAAAAAAAATTTAAATTGATAAATAATCAAATTTTTTTTAGGTTTTTAAACCTCAAAACCTCCAAACCGCGATTGAATAAAATAATAATAATAAAAAAAAAATTATTAGTTTTTAATATTTTAAACAAAAAAAAAAAAATTTATGTACCTTAAAGTCAAATAACCGTTAATTTAAGATAAAATCTTTTTAAATTTTTTAATCGAGTTTTCCGAAAACACGAAAAATTGTCGTTTTACCACGTTTTTCCTATACATAGGATAATCATCATCATCATCACGATCACATTCTTTTTCGCATTTTCTTTAAAAGCTTTCTGCTGGTGTTGGTGACACTTGATAAATTATTATTTTTTGCTTTATTTCCGGTTCGTTTTTTATTTAACAGACAAAATTCATAAGAAACCTAAAAAAAAAAAAAAAGGTAAAACCTTCGGTTAATTTTAGCAGAAAGTTTTTTTCTTTTTTGTTAAGCGGTTGTAAAATTTTTTTTTTTTTTTTTAAACTCAAGACGTAGCGAATTTTTTTTTTTTTTTTGTAATAACAATTGGGCCGTGTCTGTGTAGAATTCATACCCGATCACAATAACAAAACAAAAAAAAAAAATAAAAAACCCTTTTTTAGGGTTTTTTTTTTTTTTTTTTATTGTTTGTTTTTGTAAATGAATTATGTGTGGGGGACCATTTTTATGATTTTTCGTAGAAATAATTCATTAGTTGTGAAAAGAAAGCAAAAGAGAAATAAAAGCCAAAAAACCTATTAGTATTCACATACAAAAAAAAAAAAAAATGAAAATGAAAATGAAAAAAGAAAGAAAACAATGGGATTTTTTTTTTTTAAATATTTTCGCCCCCCTATTTCACATCTACCTGTGTTAAAAACCTGAACCGTAAAAAAAAAATTTTTTTTTAAAAGAATTTAAATTAAAAAAAAAGAAAAGAAAAGAAATTGTTTAATGGTTGTTGTTTCTTTTGTAAAACATATTGCATGTTTCAACTTGTTTATATTTTTATATATAATTACAAATCGTTAAATTTTAATTAAAAAAAAAAAAAAAAACATGGAGGGAAATCATGTTTAAAAAAAAAAAAAAAAAAAAAACATAAATCGGGCGCCAACGTAACGAACGTAGTCGACCTGAAAAAAAAAAATATTAGTAATAATAATAATAATAGGAAAACATTAATGAAAAATCAGTATAGATAGATAACTATAATAAGCGAAAAAAAAAAAAAAAAAAACTGTTTGTTCGATTTGTTTGTTTTGTTATTGCTGACTAGAAATGTTTTAAGTACGTTAGTCTCGTTTGTTTCTACGAAACGTATCAGTAAGGAAAAAAGTTTTTTTTTTTTGTTTCTTTGAATTAAGTTTTTTTTTTTTTTTTTTTTTTTGTCTCTGTATTTTCATTTTCTCGTTCACTGATACCTTATACTTAGAATTTCGTGCCTGATTTTGATGGAGGCCAATGAAATTTGATTGTTTTGTTTTTTGTTTTGGTTTTTGTTAGCATAACGTTATTAATTAAATATACAATGATAATTTTATATATGTATGTTACGAATAAAATAAAATGCCCATTTGCGAGAACGCAAAACGTTTGTTATTAGTTTGTCGTTGTTGTTGTTGTTTTTAATGTTTTTTTTTTTTTTTTACCGCAACATAAAAATGACCAGAAACGAGTATATATTGATTGATTGATTTAATGTTTCCTGTCTGAGAGTTGTTGAAACCAAATTTTTAATCAGCCTCTATTGTAGAAAAACAAAACAAAAACAAAAAAACAATTCAGGCTTTTTTATTATTATTATTATTATTTCTATTTTTCATTCAAATTTGTTTTAATAATAATAATACAAACAACAACAACATCGAAAAGTGCTAAAACGTGGAAAAAGGTTTTTTTTTTTAAATTCGTGTGCGTGTATTTTTGCATTGGAAAGTTTCGATTTCTTTTTTCTTTTTTAAATTGCCAATTAAATGATATTATAATTATTATTATTTTTAAATGAATCGGCGGTTGTGTTTATTTTGGGTTCGGTTGTTTGTAAATGAGTTTCGTGTTTTATTCGTGTTTGTAGGAAATGATGAAATATCTGTTGTTTGGTCGTAACACGCAATGTAACCATCATCATCATCATCGTCATCTTTTCATCTCTTTCACGAGTTGTGAAAAAAACTCATAAATAATTCTTTTTCGTTGTGCTTTTAACGATAATCATTATAAATGAATATTTTTGTAATGATGATGATGCCGGAAAATTTACTTGTTTTTGTTATTTCTTTGTTGCAAAAAAACTTCAGAGAGAAAGAAATGTTCTCCGGAGTTGATTGGCTTTTAATCGTAGCACTGCGTCAGGCTAACATTTAAAACGCAAAAATGACCTTCGTACGTATACATTTCTAAGAAACAATTTCGTTCCTTTAATTACGGTCTACGTAACTGACCTTCTTTTTTGTTATTTTGCTTTAGAGAGATAGATAACAGTTTCAAGGATTATGGATTTTTTTTTTGAAAAAATAAAAGACATCTATTAAGATTTCGGATCGTGAAATGACGCGCGAAAATACATACATGAGTGTGTGTGTGCGTGCGTGTATGAAAAAAACAAAGAAGAAATCTTGTCGAGAGTCGTCGATAGAATTTTTTTTTTATCAACGACGGAAACGAATTTAAATTTCAAATATGATAACAAAACCTTATTTACACGTTTCGTTAATATAAATCTCGGAAGAGAGAAAGAGAGAGAGGTAGTAGTCTTTTTTCAATACGAACTCGAATTGTTTGTTGTTGTCAACAAACATCATCGACATCGAAAGAGATTCGAATCATTGAATTACACGTAATTAAGTTTCGAATGAATATTATTATTATTATTATTATTATTATTATTATTATTATTATTATTATTATTATTATTCTTGTATCTACAACGGAATGGGCGTGATATTGATTTACGCGACATTTTTTTTTTTTTTAATCTCGTCACAAAAGAGAGAGAGAGAGAGAGATGGGGGGAGAGTATGTAATTGAAAAGCGGAAAATTTTTCGTTTTTTTTTTTTCTTTCGTTTGATAATGGTTTTATTATCACGACACGTGCGATGAGAAAACGTGTTTATATCTCTCTCTCGTTCATACGTGTTTGTTTTGAAAAATTTACACGTGTTGTAAAAAGTTTGAAATTTTTTTAAATGCGAAAAATCCAATAAAATTTGCGGGGTTTGACTCGTTTCGAATCCGAAATTTTCTTTTCAATCGTTTGCCAATTTTTTATTATTTTTTTTATTTTCGATAACGGGTATCAATAATCGTTAAATTCAATTCAGTATATGATTACACATATAAAAATATTTTGCAATAATGCCCATAAAAAAAAAAAAAATATTAAAATTATCATGAGGAAAAATGGTGGCAAAATAGGAAAAAAAAAAAAAAAAAAGATGAAACTTACTCTTAATTCGTATAAGTAAAAGTGTCATAATTCGATGATGCTTCTTTTTTTTTTTTTTTTTTTTTAAACGTGACAAATTTGGCATTGCAATGTAAAACTTATATGTGTAGAAAACTTTGGAAAACTGATAAGTTGTCACGATGAATTTTTTTTTACGCGGAAAAACAAAAAGTGACGAAAAAAAAAATAGTCGTAAGGTTTTCGTCTATGCGTTTTACTTTTTATGGTCATATGGCCGATCGTATTACTTTTGTTATATTAATATTTTTTCAATGAATTACACGACAATGACACTAAAATCATACACAAATCGGTCAACTAAAATAACATTTCTTAGAAATTTATTATTATTATTATTATTTATTTATTTATTTATAACTTAAAACGGAAAAGAAATGAAGAGAGAGAAAAAGAGAGAGATGGGTGGGGGGGGGAATTTTTTTTTCAAAACAATTTTCAAAATTTTCTTTATTGGAATATTCACGGATTGAACCGTTTTTTTTTTTTTTTTTTAACTTTAAATTTCGTTGGAATAAAAAATAATAATAATAATGGTAACAAACACATTTGAATTTATGCATGATGTAGTATTATTATTATTATTCGAACTTATTACCAGGTTTTAAATTAGTTTCGAGCTTTGTTTATAGTTTCGAATATTTATTCGAAAAACGATTTTGTTTATTTATGTTTTAATAAACCGTACTAAGGTACTTTACACAAATACGTTCGACTATTATTATTATTTTGTTGTCCCCTCTCGGTTATTTAATCGTGATTTACGACTTTTATTTAATTTAGCCCCCCAAAAAAAAGTTTTTTCGACGTAACGGCAAATTCATTAATGAATGAATTCTAGCGTGACGAAAATAAATTTTTTTTTCTCTCTCTCTCTCTCTCTTTCCATACCAGACGATGGTAGATTTCCATCATTCCACTTTATATTTATTTTCCTGTGCCTGATGATGATGAATAAAAAAAAAAAAAACTTTCACTGATTCATACCAAACGTTTTCGGCCTTACCCAAGGTGTTAGAGCGTCACGCAGTCCACGGAAAATGCGGCTTTTATTTACGAGAAAAAAATAATAATAATAATAATAATTTCATAGTCTTATCTCCGGTATGGTGTGGGCTCCTCCGTAGGTATAGGTTCCATCCCATTTTTTTTTTTTTTTAATTTTAAACTAATATTTGGGTGCAGACATATCGACGAAAACAGGTTTTCAAACTCCCTACGCAAGGAACGAAAATAATAATAACAACCTTCCGAGAAAAATAATACAGTTAATGCATACGTTAATCCGGTTAAACGTGGAAATACCATCTGCTTGATACCCCCTTTGTAAATAACAATCATTTTTATTTACGACCCGATGGTACGACCGACGTCTTTGTCCTTACCAGTCGCGACTCTTTCCTGTCCTTTCTTCACCATCGTTTTCGAATGTCCGTCGGAAAACAACAACTTTGTCTTTTGCGCGACGGACGAATACCTTTTTATTACTTACCATTCTTCCTGCCTTGCCCCCCCCCCCCGTTCAACTAATAAATCAAGACACTTTTTCATTTTGTTTAAGTCGATGTACCGGGAGGTGGTAAAACGCGGTTGTACGATTCCATTGCCAACATCAATTAGGGAATTTATTTAAGATTTTCCTCCGGTGTATTACTGCGCAATATAAAAATTACTTTTAATAGCGAGAAAAACTTGATAAACTCATCGCGGAAAAATTTTTTTGTATGGAGAGAGAGAGAAAAATTTTTTTTTTACGTAATCGTTTCGAGTGCATTCCCGCTATTCTCATTCAATTCGATTCGACAAGGTAAACTGCCTTCGTTTGTAAACAACTTCCTTCAATTTATAGTAGCAACCGCAAACAAAAAATATCGATATAGGATTTTTAAATTCCCCCCCCTTCTCCCCCTCCCCCCCAAAAAAATGGAATGAATGTTTTTTTTTTATTTGTTCTGAACGTGATTAACGGCAACAGTGCAAAATTTGAAATCGTAAATTTTTTAAAAAGGCAAAAATAATAATAATGACGCGAATTAAATGAAATTATTAAATTCGTTAAACTTAACCTAATTATAGTAAAAGCTGTAATCATTATAGCAAATTATAGCTTTGGATGAAAAGCCAAAAAAAAAAAAAAAAATTCAGGTACGACGTTTTCTTGGAATAGCGAATTTGCTGAAAAAGAAAACAAACTCGTGAAGAATACGCAAACCGTTTAATTAAAAAAAAAAGAAAAATACGTTAAATTATTTAATTTTCATTTCCATATTTGAATTTTTATTCGAATATTTTCGAATTCTCGTGACACGTAAAATTCCACGTGTTTTATATTTTTTTTTTTTTTTTTTTTGGGGGGGGATCATCGGTCACGATAAAAAATTTTCCTTTCGGGTACGAATCGATCAATGATGGGTTCGAATGGAATTCGATGTTTAAAAAAAAATTTTTTTTTTTTTTTTTTTACACGTTTCCGTTTTGTTAAAAATAAAATTTACATTTTAATACATTTCATTTCCGGAATGTTTAACTTTATTATTTTCAATATTTTTGTAATTTTAAAAATAATAATAATAATAATAAAATTCCCGTTTTGTTCGAAAAATTTAAAAAAAAAAAAATTTGTTTTCAATGTTGAACACACAAAACCATTATCATTATTAAAATTTTTCTTTTTCGTTTTTTTTTTTTTTTACGTGAAATTTTTCACGATCCCGTTTCTTAGTGAAAAATTTAATTGAGAAAATTGAAAAAGTTTTCTTTTTAAAGTCTGAGGGGATAGACTAAACGATTAGTTTTGTGATTTTTCTTTTTTTTCGAGGCCAAAAAAAAAAAAATGTAAACTATTTCCGTTATGTAAAAATCAATTTCATTGTTATGAGTATAGAAAGAAAATCGTGTTAAAAGTGTTTACGAAAATTTAGTATTTGAGTTAAAATAAATATTAACGTTCGTCAGAAATCATGTTTTACTTTCAATTATTATTATTATTATTATTATTATTATTATTATTATTATTATTATTATTATTTTACTTGTCAATTATCAAACGAAACAAAACGAAATAACAAGAAAAAAAGAAAGAAAAAGCAATTTCCGCGTAATGAAAAAGTTAATAAACGTAAAAAAAAAAAAAACTGAAAGTTAGAAGAAAAAAAAAAAGAATTTAAATTTTCTGTCTCTCTCTCTCTCTCTCTTTTATAGAAATTGCAAAATGGAACAAAGACTTTTTTCAATTCCATTGAAAAAAATTTATTTAGCGAATGAGGACAAAGAAAGGGAAAAAAAAAGATGAAAATATAAAAGGAAGGTTCGGATAAAAGAAGGAAGAAAAAAAAAAAAATTTAATTTAAGTATTCTCTTAAGACATTTTTTTTTTTTTTACCTTTTTTCATTTTATGTATAAAAGGTAAAAAAAATAGGGAAGATTTCAAAAAAAATTTTTTTTTTCCCTGAATTTTTATTCAAAAATATTTGTTTGTTTGTTTGTTTGTTTGTTTGCTCGTTCGTTCGTTCGTTTGTTTGCAATATGAAATTGAATTTTTAAAAGACAGATGGCGCGCTGTTTTTTTTTTTTTTCATATTTTCTTTTCTCTGGGCCCCTATTTTATTTCTTCTCCCCACCCCTCCCCATTTTTCACTTCCTTACTTCGTATGTCAGACTGTCTGTCTGTCTGTCTGTGTTTGTTTCTTTGTCCGTTTTAATTTTGTTCCCTGTCAAAAAAAAAAAAAAAAAACCGTGGCAAATATTTCGTTTTTTTTTATTCGCGTCATTATTTTTATTTTTCAAAATGTCTGATGATGTACGTCATAAAAAAAAAAAAAAAAAAAAAATTTGATTTTGACGTTGGGGGGGGGGAAAAAAAAACACGAGAACATTGTTGTAAACAATTATTGTTTAATAATTTTAACGTAACGTGAAACTAATGAGATTGTTGATCAATTCATCACGAAAGTCCCCCTTTTTTCATTCTTTCATTCGTTCTCTCTTTCTCTTTTTTTTTTTTTTAATAATAATAATAATAATAATGTGTAATTTGGTTTGATTGTCTTCATCAGGTTTTTTCCTGTGAATTTTCCATTTTTTTTTTTTTTACATGATGTCGATCAAAGGGATTTGATTGTTAAACATCTCAATAATTGTATTCGATGCGTGCAATGGAAATGCGGCAGGCAATTCCACACTTAACATTTATTTTCCCGGAACACCTTTTGTTTGTGTTTTTATTCTATTTCCAACCCCAAAAAAAAAAAAAAAACTATTCTATTGAATCGAAAAAAAAAAAAAAAGGTGAAAAGGTTTTTTTTTTTTCTTTCGTGCGTTCGTGTGTGTGTGTGTGTGTGTTTGCGTGCCTGAAAACGTGCGAAAAAAAAACGTTGTGTGTTTGTATGTCTTAGGAAAGGTGTTGGAATTGTGTAAATATTAAACAAATAAAAAAGTCTCTCCCCCTCCCCCCCGATCAGTGAAATTGAATGAGAAAAAATTGTAAAGATTGCGAACCTCGAATGAATGAATGAATGAATGAATGAATGAAAGATTACATAAATTTGGTAATAAAATTATTATTATTATTATTATTATTGTTATTAATTTTATTAATTAATAAGTTTATCAAAAGTAAAATTAAAACGTAATAAGGAAACTAGGCGTAGGTGAAAATAAATCGAATTTTTAAATAATTTTTTTTTTTTTTTTTTTTGGTTTCTCGTATTTGTCGATAACTTTGACTTCTTCTTCTTCTTCTTCTTCTGCTTCAATACCACCACCACCACCACCATCACCATCACCATGAGTTCGTTATAGAGAAATCTATAAAATTTGATAAAAGATGAAATTTTTTATTACGCGAATTTCAATTATGATGATAAAAATAAAATGAAAAAATTATTGATGATGCTGATTTCGTATTGTAATGGAGTGAAAGTATTCAATAGAAAGAGAAAGAGAGAAAGAGAGAGAGAGAGAGAGAAACATATCGTTTATTTTTAGAATCGTTTCCAGTTAAAAAAAAAAAAAAAGCGAAACTGGAAAATAATAATAATAATATTATTTTTAATTAATTTTTAAAATTCATATAATTTTATTGAAACATAAACAAACAAACAAACAAAAAAGATAACAAAGGGGAGAGAGGGAGAGGGAGAGGAAGGGGGGGTTGTGGAAAAATAAAATAAGACAAATCTAGAATTATTAGTATTGCGTCTCGCGACCTTTGGCAAATTAAATATATATATATTATAAATTTATTATTATTATTATTATTATTATTGGAATTTTTCTCGAAATAAAATTGTTTTTATAAAATTTGATGAAAATTTGATGAAAATTGCCAAAAAAAATTTTCTTTTTCCCACGTCTACCAATTTTTTTTTGGCTAGGGTTTTCCTGTCTTCGATGTTTTTCTTTTTATTTTTCAATGAAATTATTTGAATTAATCGATTTCGCACCTTTTTCCTTTGAATAAGTAGAAAAAAAAGGACAAAGCGAAGGGAGAAGGAGGAGGAGGGGGAGGGGAAGGGAAATTATTTTCGTTTTTTGTTTTTTTTTTAATACGTTCGTAATTGTTTTTTTGTCGTATCGTATAACGTCGTGCTGTCGTGCATGGATTAATGCATGCAATGATCAGTCATCTATGTTCGAACGTGATCTCTTTATAAAAACGATTAACGACATGCACGACGTTAAAATAAACACACAAAAAAAAAAAAAAAAAAACATTTCAATTGAAATCGACGTCAATTTTACGACCCTTAACCCTCTCCCCTCCCCTCCCCCTCTCTCTCTCTCTCTCTCTCTCTCTTTCACTTCTCCAGGTTTCTTGGAAAATATTTTACTTTTATTATTATCCTTTGATAGAAATTATTTTTAACCCGATATAAAAAGAAAAAAAAAAAATAATAATAATAATAATAAAAGCTGTCATGCGTTTCGATGTTAAAGTCGACAAAAAAAATTTTTTTTCAACTGATTGTCGTCTCGTAATTGGTTTCCGTTGAAAAAATATTTAATTATTCATTAACAACCTAGAATTATTATTATTATTATGAGAGTTTTGTTGATTTTTTGTTTTATATTTTTTTTCCAGCAATTAACAGTTACCTGGAATAATGCATGGAATGAGTGACTGCCGCGGTTCGTTAAAGTTTAATGAGAATAAGAATTGTGGGGGGAGGGGAGAAAAGAAAACGTCACGTCGATAATTTTTTTTTTTTTTTTCAAAAATATTCAAGTTAAAAAAATTTTTTTTTATGAATCATTTTTTTTTTTTTTTTTTTTTTCGGGATCCCCGGATTTTTTTGGGAAAATTGTGGAATGATTAATTTTCCAGCATTTTCCACAGGTAATCTTAGCTTGTTATCAATGTCGAAAAGTTTTTTTTTTTAATTTCGTCGGCGATAATATCGAAACTCGTTTAAAAAAATTTAATCGATTCTTTTCTGTCTTATCATTATTATTATTATTTTGTTGTTTTTGCAGTGAGTGACGTGTGCGTGCGTGCGTGTGCGTGACTTATTTAAATTTTCTGGCGCCGTAAACGATTAAAAAAAAAATTTTTTTTTTTTTTAAATTAAAAAAACAAATAAATAACGATAGCGTTAATATATTATTCACGAGGCTGGATAAAGTACGAATCAACCAAGTGTTATCATCATTCCATTTTACGTTCTCTCGAAACAAACAACAACGACAAACACGACGACGACGACGACAACGACGACAAATCATTTTTTTTTATTTTTTTTTGCTCTCACTTTAAGGTTTTCCAAAACCGTGCTTACGCAACGTTTAATTATTTAAAATGTTGAATGACTAATGAGACACGGTATGTGAATATTTAATACGTTTAAGGTACGAGTTTACGACCTTTTTTTTTTTTTCAATCAAATAATTTTAATAGTAAGGTATGGAACGGCGATTACCTTGATCATAGATCACACACACACACACGCACTCACGCATTTACGTAAAGTCAAGATCAATAATCAATAAATAAATTTTATTAATGAGATGATTTGAAATGAATGAATGACGGTTGGTGGAAAATACGAATAAGATTTAACGCGAAATGTCGTCGACGAAAATTGTTGTTGCATCATTTAACAACAACAACAACGACGACAACAACAACCGGGATTTTTTTTTTTTTTTGTTAACGGTTTACGGTGTGCGTAAATAACGATGACTTTATTTGTTTTATTTCGTTTGTTGTTGCAAACGACGACGAATGTTTATGGATTTATTATTTTAAAAAAAATTACAACAAACGAATGTTGTTGTAGTGATGATGATGATGATGATGATAATAATGCTAGTATTAGTTTTAGGTATTTTGCCTCTGATTTCAAATTTAAATACCCCCTTTATTTGTGCGAGTATCAAATTTGACCTAAATTATTATTATTATTATTATTATAAATTAAGTGATAGAATTCTCGAAATTCTCGAAAATACCGTAAAAAAAAAAAATTTGTGTTAAACGAACGTTTCGTGTGTGTGTGTGCGTAACTTATTTAATTTATATTTTTAAGGTTTTATTTTTAAAAATTAAAAATTTTTCATTTTCGTTCTACGAATGAGAAATTAGACACTTGATTATTTATTTATTTATTTATTTTTAATCTTTCGTGCCTGTTGACACCTGTTATCAACCTGTTTCGTAGGTAAACGCGTAACCCAAAAAAAAAATCGATTCGTTTGTTTGTTTGTTGGTTGAGGTTTGTGTCGAATGCATGAACGCGACAGCTTAGCATGCGTTCGCATAAATTCACGCAAATACGATTTACGCGTTTATAGAGAGAAAAAAAAAATGTCGTTACAGCAAAATTTTTTTTTTTTTTTAATTATAATTGTAATTAGCAAACGAAATTAACGCCCCCCGTTGACCCTCTGACCCCGATTTTTGTTTGTTTAATGAAGTCGTACGCAAATTTTTTTTTTTTCTTTTAAATCGCCATTCAAACAATTTTTTTTTTTCCTCTCGAGTTTTTGTTATTTTATTTTCCCCAAAAAGTGTTGATTTTCCGGGAAAATTTAAAGTTTTTGTTTCTTTTTTTTGGGGGGGGGAGGCTGGAGGGAAGGAGTAGGGAAAGGGAGAAAGGGAGGAGGGATTTTGATTCGTAAAAGGACGGCGTTCGCATACGTTTTAATTTAAAAAATTAAAATTTCAAGGGATAGTTGGTGGGGGGGGAGCGTTCGAGTTAAGAAACCTTTTATTTATTTTTCTATTAAAGTTTAATAAAAAATTAATAAGTTAATAATAATAAAAACGACAGGTGACGTATCAAAGAAAAAATTCCAAGCTTTAAGAAATTACCGGTCATTTGTGTTTTTTTTTTTTAGCCTTACAAATTTTTAAAATACTGCGAAATGATTTACGTGAAATTGATTTGATACACCCCCTTAAATATACCCCCGAACGTCTTTTAGCCTGTAATAATAATAATAATAATAATAATAATAATATCAAAAAGCAATACGAAAAAAAAAAACGTTTTTTTTTTGGAAAATTACCGCGATCGATATGAATCAGGTAAATGCCAGGTTAAAATGTCTTTTACGAACGCCGTTCGACGATTTGATTCACACGCAATGACGAACGTTTTTCCTTCTCTCTCTCTCTCTCTCTTTCGACGTCATATTTTTGATTTTTTCGTAGAAAATCGTGTTTATTTATTTATTTAAATATTTAATTTAAAGACAAAAAAAAAAAAAAAATTTTTCTTTTTTTCCTATAGTCGAACATCCGTTAAAACAAAAACAAAAGAGAGAGAGAGAGAGAGAGAGAGAGAGAAAAAGAATTTTTTGTGTGTTTCTGGCGTTCGAAATCGAAATTCCTTCTTTTTTTTCGACTGAAATAAAAAAAAACGATGCGGAGGATTCGTGCCAAAAAAAAAAAAATTATTTTTAACTTGGAAATTAATTTTTCCGTTGCACTTGGACGACCTCCTCTTTTCATCTCGGTACACAAAAAAGAACATAAAAGGAAGGCGGTGGCCGTAGGGGGTGGAGGAAGGGATTGGAGGGGCGGAATGGGGGAGGGCGGTAGGAAAAGAAAAAAAAATTTTTTTTTTTTTTTTTTTTAATCGGTATTTATTCTCTATTTTATTTGTATGCCAAAAATAATTTACTCAAATAAAACGTCTCATCTACCAAACTAGTCTAGTCTACTGATTTTAAATTTGTCTTTCTCATTTATATTATTATTATTATTATTATTATTATTATTATTATTATTATTATTATTATTGGCGTTTTTAATGGAATTTGACTTTTGTGACGCAAAGAAAAAGAATTATGAATCTCTCTCTCTCTCTCTCTCTCTCTACCCTCGTTTCTCTTTTTGTTAATTTTTCCAGAAAAAAAAATTCATTTTGATTATTTAGTTATCAATTTTTATTTGATGATGATGATGATGATGATGCTCGTTTTATTTTATTTTTTCGAAAAAATTTCTGTTTGTTATTTATTATTATTATTATTATTATTTTCATTTTCTGCGTAATGAAAAAAAAAAAAAAAAAGAAAATTGTTTACGTTAAATGACGGTCATTTCATAAAAATAAAATTAATTTCCGATTAATGCTGTTTGTTTGTTTGTTTGTTTAGAAAGGCCTTCTTAGTGAATGACACGCGAGGTTTTTTCCATTAAATATTAATAATAATAATAATAATAATAATAATAATTTGCAAATTCGAAAATGATGTTGCGTATATCTCATTTTGCGTAAAAGAGGAGAAACATTGGCAAACTACAATCAATGGAAAATTGCCTTATTATAATTTATTTATTTATTTGATTGTCTGCTAATATTATTATTATCATTATTATATTTTTAAAGCGTGACGTAATCAAATTTGTTTTTTTTTTAGCGAGAGAGAGAGAGAGAGAGAAAGAGGAGGAAAAATAAAAAAAATTTATTCCCCTGTGAAAATCCCGTAGATGGGAAAATAATAAATTTTTTTTTTTTTCCTTTTTCGATCATTCCCATTCGAAGGAAAGAATTATTTAAATTTAGAGGAAAAAAGAAAATTTGATTGATTCCATTTCTAGAATTCTATTTCTAAATTCGAAAAATTTTTTATTTTATTTTTTTTTCGAAAAAACGAAAATGACGGCATTATAAATGAAAATTCGAAAATTTTTCTTTTTTTGCTTTTTATTCACGAAAAAAAACCGGGTCGGTCAAAAGCTAAACGTGTGCGCATTGAAACATTTAATAAATAAATATATATATATATATATATACATACATAAAGGATAAATGTATATGACGTCATAGTGACGTCGCACTTTCTAGACTTTGTGAATCGCTTTCGTTCATTCAGTCAAGATCGATTCGCAATCGCGTTAGAATCGGCGGATTTTTCACATCGTCTGCTTTTTACTTTTTTTATTTTATTTTATTTATTTTATTTATGTGCACACACGCACACACACACACACACAAGTTATAACGTTCGTTAATTAAAAAGTGATTTTTTTCTTTGTATTTATTTTTTGTGTTTATTAAATGTGGAAAAAAATATTTATTAATGTGTCGAGTCGTTATTGAATGAGTAATAATAATAATATTAATTTGGGAAAAATTATTTTTATCAGGTACGTACGTACGTCACGTCGTCTGCTAACGTTTTTAATTAGTAAAATTTCCCCCAAAAAAAAAAAAATAAAAACAAATTTTAACGTGGATAAAACGCCTTACGTAAAAGGGAAAAACAAAACAGAAAAAAAATTTTCCAGTGAGATTTTTTTTTTTTTTCGTTTTCCCTCATTATTAGAGAAAATGAGAAAGAGAGAGAGAGAGAGAGAGAGAGAGAGAGAGAAAGGAAAATTTACTGCAGTAAAAAATTTAAAATAAAAAAAGTTTTCTAATTTATTTTAAAAAAAAAAAAGAAGGGAAAAAAATTAAATGGATAAATTTTCCGGGACAGTTTTCGGGTACGAATTTTACTTTTTTTTTTTTTTTTTTAAATTATGTCGTACAATTTTGCGATTTAAATATTACAAACTTTTCCGAACAAATTTTTCCCGTTTTTTTTTTATTTTTAATTTGTTTTATTATTATTATTATTATTACCTTGTTAGGGAAAAACTCGTCGTGTCCTGGAGTTGTTTAAGACCCGGGATTTCGTAGTACGTAAAATCCTTTTCGCGAGAAAATCCCGGAATGAAACGCTCCCGTTTTTTTTTCTTCCTCACTTCATGCTTATTTATTTATTTATTTTTTTATAATTCAGTTAATAATAATAATAATTATTATTATTTTTAATAGTTTAAACAATTAATTTTTTTTATTTTTAATTTCATGAGTTTTCGCGCCTTCCTTTCCGTCGTTAAAATTTTAATGGAAAATTTTTTTTTTTTTTAAATTCGACGCTTCGTTACGATAATAAAAGAAAAAATTTTAATTTATTTTAATGTCTACCCTTTTTTTTTTTTAATTATTTAATTTTAATCGAGTTGAAATTTGAAAGAGAGAGAGAGAGAGAAGAAAAACGCGGGAAATTTAAAAAATTTTTTTAAACCCTACGTCTTTCGTATTATTATTGTTTAAAATTTCGAAGTTATTGTTTTTTAATTTTGCTTTAATGATTTTTAACCCCCTTCCCCCCCTTCCCCCTCCTCCCATTTTTTTTCCAATTCATTTTTAAAAAAAATAATAATAATAATAAGGTTTTGATATTATTCGAATCGGATTTATTGATTGGTGACGTTTGTATTTTCCCGTAGAAAAACTTAAATAGTTGAAATGACGTCATGATTTAATAAGAATTTCGTCATCATTGTCATTATTTCTTTTTTTGATTTGAAAAAGGGGGAGAAGGGGGGGGTCGGTTATTAAGGGTAGATTATTCGAAGAGTCCGTTTGTCTTTTTTGTCGTTTTGAAGTCCTGAAAAAAAATACATTTATAATGTCAGGTATGATGTCGTGATGATAAATAGAAATTCAGGGAATTTTTTTAAATACCTCGTGTCGCCGAATCGTTACGCCGCGTAATGAAATAATAATAATACTAATAAAAAATCTTAAGAATTTTTCGTTTGTAAAATCATTTTTTTTTTTTTTTTCAAAGTATGAAAATTTTCTCGGAAAATTAATCTTTTTCTAAAATTTTTTTTTTTTTCGTTTGTAATGAATAAATTTTCCGAAATGTGGAAAATATTTTCATCATTATTATTATTATTACTTCCTTTTTATCGCGTTAATAAATAATAATAATAATAATAATAATAATCACGTTTTCCATCAAAACTTTATTGTTTGCTGGAAAATTCTTTTTTTTTTTTTAAATTTAAATTTTCGAATCTTATTTCCGTCGTCATTATTATTATCGTTATCATTATTATTATCATTATTATTATTATTATTATTATTATTAGTGTAAGCATTATAGTGTTTTTATTTAGGTTACAAACAATGTTTTTTTTTTTTTTTTTTTTTTTTTTTTTTTTTTTTCGTTTCGAATTTTTTAATTTAACGAGTCAGCGATTTCGAATAATAAAATTTACAAGTGATGCACATTTAATGGAAATAATAATAATAATAATAATAATAATAATAATAATAATAATAAGATTTTCGCTGATTTTTTTTTTTACTTTTATTTATTATTATTATTATTATTATTATTATTATCATTATCATTATTTATTATTTGTGTCTGTCTTTCTCGGTAAGTGAATGAAATGACAACCCTTAGAATTAAAAAAAAAAAATAAATTTTCTAAGAAAATCGTACTAATAATAATAATAATAATAATTTTTTACCGGTATGAATGAATGAATGGAGGGGAAAGGAAAAAAAAGGACACAGTCATGAGATTGTTTCTGAGAACGACGTGAATACGTCCGGAATACAAAAAAAAAAAAAATTTTTGTTTTTTTTTTTTTTGAGATTTGCAACCCCCTCGTTTTCTAAGAAACCTTAGGCAGCTGAATTATAAGCCTCCCCCATATTCGTGGGATCCCTTTGACATATTACGTCATCATCGGGTTCCGATAATAATATTACTCGGAAAAAAAAAAAAAAAGTTTTGTTTTTAGTTTATTTTGTGGAAAATTATTTTCATCCCTTCTGCATGTATTTGTAGTCGAGAAAAACTTAAAAAAGGTTTTAAAACTTTAAAGAATTGCAACAGCAACAGCAAAAAAAGAAAAACAATTTATATTTTCTTCGTCGAAACTTTTCAAGGGAAACTTTGTGAAAAAAAATAAAAAATTTTTCATTGGATGGTGGTTGCTCTGACAACAAATGGATGTCGACGAACTTGTTAAATAGGGAAATCCGACAGCGAGAGAGAGAGAGAAAGAGAAAAAAAAAGGAAAAACAAGAAGGAAAATTTTTTTTTTTACACAAAACTGTTACTAAAAAAAAGTTAAAACTCGACTTTGTCATCTTTAATCAAATCCTTGTTTATTCTGTTGCATTTCTACTCTCTTCATTCCCCCCCCCGTCCCCGCCTTTTTCAACTTTTATTTTTCCCTTTGAAAAATTTACAATTATTATTATTATTAATATTTCATCATATTTTTAACATTAACGATGATGAACAATTCGAAATAACGACGACAATAACCGTTAAAAGAAAAGTGAAAAACGGAAAATTTTCGAACTATCATATTCGTGACGAAAAGAAAATTTTTTTCCGTTTTGAATATTAATTAATTAATGATTTTCCAAAAAAAAAAAAAAAAAAATCAAAATTTTCCAAGTTTTTCTTTTTCTCCTCCCTTACAATTTGAAAAGTTATTCAAAAATCTTTTTTTTTTTTCTTATAGAAAAAACAAAAAAAAATCGTTATAAAAAAACGAAACGGTTATGTTGGTAATGACGACAACAAAATGGCTGCTCATCGTAACGGTTACCAACTATTCGTAAAAATCGTAAAAATAAAAAAAAATTTTTCTCGATAAGTCGATGATTTCGTTCAAAAAAAAAAAATATGTGTGTGTGTGTGTATACATGTATGCAATTCTAAATAATTGTTTTCTAAGAATCAAAATCGAATTCTTTTCTAATCGAAAAGAATTCGTAAAATTATAATCGTGGAACGTTTCGATAACTCGAAAAAAAAAATTTCAAGAAAACCAAGTTGAAAAAAAAAAAAAGTGTCGAAAAAGCATTTCCGGTTCAAATTAAATAAATAATTCGACCCTGAATTACTATCTTTACTACCCAACCCCACCCCCCCACCCCCGTCGTGTTTTACCCAACTGATGATGACTTATTTTTTCTATTCTTCAAACAACCCTTAATTTATTTAGGGTTTGCGATTTTTCTTGTATTCGCCGGAAAGAAAAGGAAAAGAAATGTCGGGGAAAACACGGTTAAAAAAATATTTTTTTTTTATACGACGTGGTTTTAAATACTTTTCCGATGACGTCATTTTTTAATCTTTTGACACGACGACGACGATCATCCATCGAAATTTTCATCTCTCGCTTCCCCAAAACGTCACGTCTGCTGCGGTTTTATAAATAAATGTCGAACGCATTATTATTTTATATTAACAAGATTGTCGGATTATTTTAAATGTCATTTAAAACTTTCACGAAGCAACAACCACCGCACAGGGATTTTGTTACTCAATATCTCCCGCCCCCCGCCCGAAAAAAAAATTCCAATGAATCATTTTATCGACCGTAAAAGAATTTTTATATGTCCAGGTAAAAGCAATTAATATGTAACATAATTTTTTATTTTCAGATATTTAAGAATTTAAATATGAAAAGAAAATGTTATCTGCTATGACTACATCGGAAAATTTTCCTCTTATCAATCAATCAAGATGTTCGCCGTCGCCGCAGTACAATCCGGTCATACAACCCGGTTACGTCGCAACCATATTAAGACAAAATTTACAAGTCATGTCAAACGATGGTAACATATTGAAATATCAATTGATACAAGAACCGGAAATTAATAAGGGTAAAATAGGACCGTCCATTTCCTATTTTCTATCGAATCCGAATCAGGATAATGTTAATTTTCATTTGGATGAGGCGGCGGAAAGAAGACGGGAACGGGATGACGGGAGGAGGGAAAACGACGACGACGTCACGATGGAG
>NW_002987175.1:37294-46648 GCF_000006295.1 Pediculus humanus corporis | reverse complement strand
TTCCATAGCGGGAGAAATGAAATTTGGAAAAATATATTCTGCGACTGATATGGAGAAAATAAAGAGCATCACATCATTTGTCGGGTGGAAGTTTGTTAACAGAAGCATCACAAGACGAAAATTTTCGTAATGACGTCGTCAACGACAACGATGACGACGACAACGGTAGAACGTGTCGGAAAAATTCGTGTAAATTATCCGGTGGAGGTTTGATGGAACGGGACGATGGATTTCTCATCGATGATTCTCATTGTCACGTTTTAGCAAATCAAATATCACCTTCGACACCTCTCACGTTCGATTTGACGTCACCGCAAAACGTCATTAATTGTTGCGTGAGTGAAAGGAGGAGGAGGAGGGGGATGAGTGATATTGTTGTCGGTAATACCAAGAGTTCTGAAATAGAAAGTACAAATCCATTTAAAAACTTTATCGTTAATAATAATAATAATAATAATGACTTTGTAGAAAATGAAAAACCGTTTTCGCCCACGAATCCGTTCAGTGATTTATGTGCATCATCTAGTCCAAATAGATTTTCTCAAATCGAATACAATCCTCCGATACGATATGAAAATATAATAATACCTCATAAATCGTTTTCGCAATGTTCCACACGTCCAGCTAGTCCAGTATTAAGAAATGTTAATAATAATAATAATAATAAAGAAGAATCGACCATATCGAATCCGTTTTTAATAAATGATACTAGTCAAGACTCGATACTATTCGATACTCGAACGTCTAAATTATTCATAAAAGACTCTTTACAATCAGATCAATCGGGATCCTCGTTGAAAAATCATAGTTCCTTTATATTTGCCGTCCCGGTTCTTTCTCTCATTTCTCCACAAAGCAGCATAACGAATTCAACGAGCACGCAAACAACGGGAGATATCGAAGAGATGGAAAAAATCCCCAAACGTAGTAAAGAATCCCCTCCTCCCGTGTATCAAAATTTAACGAATCAATTAGAGAAATTTATAAAAATGAACGATCATTCCGACTACGATCTCATGTGTTTGAAAACAACGGTGAAAGATTTGAGAACTTCCGGTTGGTATTATGAAAACGTGAGCTGGCAAGAAAGTGTTATACTTCTCAAAGACACGGATCCGGGTACTTTTCTGATAAGGGATTCGAGCGATCCCAATTTTTTATTCTCTCTCAGCGTTCAAACGTCTCGAGGACCCACGAGCGTTCGTTTGCACTACGTCAACGGTCATTTTCGTTTGGATGCAGAAGAGAAATTAATACCTCACATGCCATCGTTTGGTTCCGTCATAGAACTCATTGATTACTATGTCGAAAACACGGTCAAAAATAAAACGACGAGTAAAAAAAACGGACAGAAAACTAAACAACAACAACAACAACAACAACAACAATGGATGCAAAAATCAAAGGATCAAGTTTGGATCGATTCGCAGGGTAACGTTTATTCAAACATTTTACTCGTTAAACCCCTTTACAAAAAGGATCATTTTTCGAGTCTTCAACATTTGGCAAGGTTAACGATTAATTTCCGTTTGAAAAAAAGGCTCAACGTTAAAATAAAAAATAATAATAATTTTAAAGTGACTCCCGTTTACGAATCCTCACCCTTTCAAGATTCCACTTCCTTTTTTCAATATCAAAATAATTTCGAGAGTTTTTGTCCGATTTTAAGCGCGAACGCTTTACCCATACCACCGAAATTAATCGAATACCTTCAAGATTATCCATATTGTCATTAACTTGAAAAACTTTTCTAGAAGCTTCGAACCTAGTGATTTTAGAGCATAAATTATTATTATTATTATTATTATTACACATCGTTTGTTTAAATAAACGTGGAATTAGATGATTGATTAAAGATTGAAAAGTGGGTGACAAGAGTATTACAAATAAAAAATAATAATAAGCAATTTTTTTTTTTTTTTTGTTTCCCTTCCCATTTTCCGAACGGGTTTCGAAAAGTGTGACGTCATCCGTTTCATCATTTTTTTCTTTTGTTATTTATTATTAAAAATTAATAAGTTTTATTTTTTTTTTTTATTTATGTATATTATTTAAAATTATCGAAATCAAAGAAAACGATTAATCAATCAAAGTCAAAAACAAAATTTTTTTTTTTTTAAATCGCGTAAATTTATTATTATTATTATCGTGAAGTTATTGTTAATATTATTATCATCATCATCATTTACGCATTATTATTATTATTATTATTATTAATGATGGTGTACCGACAAATCATTGAATCGTTTATTAACGTCATTTTATTTATTTAAATGAAAAGCAAGAGAAAAAAAAAATAAAAAACTTTCCGGGTTTTAGTCAAATAAAAAGAAAAGAAAAAAACGGTTGGCAATCCTGTTTGTTAGCAGGCAATCCTTTTGTTGGCAATCCTGTTTTGTTGTTTTTTTTATTTTTATTCGAAAAAAAAAAACAAATAAATCTGATTAAATTATTATTGTTATTAATAATATAACAATGTCTCCAAATGATACACGTATAAATTTTCAAATCGTTCAACATGTAAATTCCCACATTTATGTGACGTCATTATTAATTTCACACACCTTAAACCTATGACGTCAAAAAAAAAAGGAGGGGAAGAAAAATATCAATACGTACTAAATTAACGTTTAGAATTTATTCAGTCAAATTTTTTTTTTTTTTGTCTAATCGCAGAAAGGTACGAAACGAAATTAATAAATAAATACACGTACCTATTATTAATAATAATAATAATATTACTAATTATAATGATAATGATGATGATAAATTTGAATAAATTTTTTGTTTTTTTTAAACACAAAATTGTTAATTTTTAAAATATCAAAAAAATTAAATACAATGCCTTTTCCTTTTTTTTTTTTTTTTGTTAAATGTAAAAGTTAAACAAAAACATAAATAAATAAATAAAAAATAAACAAATTATTTAAAATTATTTCGTTTTATTTATTTATTTTTTTTTCCCCCGAAAAAAACAAAAAAAAAAAAACTGCTGACACGACACGTTGCATATAAATTCATTCATTCATTCATCGTTGCATTCATTCATTCATTCATTTTATCAGAAAAATTTATGAAAGAAAAAAAAATAATAATAATAAATAATTTTCACGAGGGTTCCTCTTGTTGTTGATGTTGTTGTTGTTGTTGTTATTGTTTTTGTTTTTGTTGTTGTTGTTATTGTTTTTGTTTTTGTTGTTGTTGTTATGCTGCATAAACGTGGAAAAAATAAAATTGTGACGTCACAAAAAAAACATGAAAGTAAATTTTTTTTTTTCTTTCGCTATTATATCCATGAGAAATCTTTGATAAAAAAAACAAAATCTAATTTCTTTTATATTATATATTTATATTATTATTATTATATATATTATGTTTAAATATAAACAAATTGAAATATATCAAAAAGGTTTTCTATTCGTATAATAATAATAATAGTAATAATATGAAAGAATATACGAATAAATTTTGTCATATTGAATTCTTAATAAAATTAAATTATTATTATTATTATTGTTTTTTTTTCGGGGGAGAGGGGAAGAGGGGGGTTTCAAACGTCATTTTCAAATATCGACGGTAAATTCACAGAATAATAATAATAATAGGGTGAAATATAATTCCGCTATAACGTTTTTGATTTAAATATAATAAAACGTTTGCAACGAGACGATCGGAAAAAAGGTTGAGGAAAATTTTTTTTTTCCGTTACCTTTATTTAACCTTTAACCTTTCCGTTTTTTTTTTTTTTTTTTAATTTATTATTTTTCATTCATTCATTCATTTCGTTTTTTGATTTTTTCGAACAAAAAAAAATTTTTTAAATGCACGCAAACACGCACGTCCGCACGCACGTGTGTCATAAATAAAAAAAAATCGTTCAACGAAATTTATTTTATTTTTCGCTTTTCCGTACGTTAATATTAAAATTTTCCGCCATTTTGTTTTGTTTTGTTGTTGTTGTTGAAATTCAAAATGGTGGTAAATATTAAGCCTTGAGGATTCTGAATTTTTTTTGTTTGTTTGTATTCATTGTTGTGCTAATCCCCAAGGGGAGAGAGTGAGAGAGAGAAAAAAAATCACGTTATTATTATTATTATTATTATTATTATTATTATTATTATTATTATTATTATTTTATTGTGAGCGTGTTATTTTCTTAGAAATAATAAATTAAATTTATACAAAAAAAATTTTTTTTGTTTTGTTTTGTGTGTGTTTGTGAAGGTTACATGCACCTGCATAATGCACCAAGTTTTAAGGTTCGAAGTTATGGAAAAAAAAAAAAAAATTCAAAATGAGGTTCATGACGATTATAACAATGACGTCAAATTTATTATTTAAAAAAAAAAAAAATTTTTTTATTTAATCTCATAACGTGATCGGCCATTTTTAATTTTTATTTATTGTTATTCGTAAATTTGTGTCATTTTTTTTTTTGTGTTTAAAACAAAACGAAACCAGTTTTCCGGTTACGAAGGACGATTATATATTATTACGTCACTTATGACGTCATTTTTTAATTTTCCACCGAACCTTTTTGTTATTTAAAAAACGTTACTTTTATTTTTCTTTACTCGTACCAAATTTTCCGATGGGAGGGTGAGGAAAAGGCTTCGAAAATTTAACAAAAAGAAAAAGGAAAACCACGTGATCGACTTTAATAAAATCTTACGTAAGTAAAAACATTATTATTATTATTATTATTATTATTATTATTATTATTATTATTATTATTATTATTATTACAGTGAAAAAAAAAAAAAAAAATTCGTTTCAATTTTTTTTTTTTTTTTTAAATTTTCGAATGCGAGATTTTCTTTTCGTATCTTTCTACCCCCCTTTCTCTTCCTTCCTCTTCCTGCCCCCCGACTTTTCCTTTAAATTTTTTTTGTTTTTTCTCCCAATTTTAATTTAATTAAAAAAAAAAAAAAATTTCTCAGAATAAAAAAAAGAAAATGTCGAGGGAATAAAAAAAAAAAGCAGACGAAATTTTTTTCCCCCAATTTTTCCCATTCTCGTTATTATTTTACTTTTTTGATTTTTACATCATTATTATTATTATTATTAATGTATTTATTACGTAATTTTTATTATAAAAAAATATTAAATTTAAATAATAATAATAATTATATTTGCGATAAATAAATAAATAAATTGAATTAATTTCGGAGAGAAAGTTAATAAAAATGAAGACAAAATGTCTAGAATGTTTTTTTTTTTTTAAAGTGGGAGTAGAATTCAGTTATTTAAAAACGTGTTCATTCCTAATTTGGAATGTGACGAGAATTAATAAAAAAAATGGCGAATATTAATAAATAAAAAAAACAACCGTGACTAACGATTTTTAAGGACGTTATAAAAAAAATTTCCACGTGGCAGTTGGGAAAACGTTTACGTATTGTGATTTTTGAGCTTTTACCCCTCCTCATCCTCCTCTCCCCCCTCGATTTTCCCGTTTCTAATACTTAAGAAAAAGAAAAGAAAAAAACTTTGACCGTGAATGGATTTTGATGATTCATACAAAAAAATTTGATCAGCATCAATTGTGTCTCTATTGACATAAACTTTTTCCATTCATAACTTTTTTTTTTCGAATCATTTCGCCATTGAATTCTTCCAACTTTTTTTCTTTTCTTTTTTCTACAGCAGAAAATTCATTCAACATTTTTCTTTTTTAAAAAAAAATTATTTATGTCGTTCTCTCCCAAAAAAAAAAAAATCAATAAAATCAATAAATCGATAAATTTTCTTTAAAAGATCCCTTTAACATAAACAATAAATTTTTATTTCATCGTAAAATATTTGTCGAAAAAAAAAAAAAAAGAAAAGACAAATTACCGGAAATGAAAAAAATTTCAATCGTACCAACAGAACAAAACAAAAAAAAAATTTTTTTTTTTAAGTTGGAAACGTGAACGTCGACGACGACAAACAAACAAACGTTGAATAAATTCATATTAAAAAAAACGAGAAAAATAATTTTCAAAGGAAAAAAACAAAACAAAAGAATATGGAAAATGGTTGGAGGGAGGGGTAGTGGGGGGAAGGTAAGAGAAAGATTTTTTACAACAATTCTTAGAAGGGAAAACAAAACAAAAAAAAAAATTCAAAAACAAATCTCGATTCAAATGTAAATTAATTCATTTAAAACAAACATTAATGAACCTAAGTTTTTTTTCTTGTTTTTTTCTTGTGCGATTTATAATCCATCCGAGTAATTTATTCACGATTATTATTCGTCTGCTAGGGAATCCATTTTGTTTTTTTTTTTTTTTTACACGAACAACGTTTGTCGTCGGTTGTCGGTTGTCGTACATAAGATTTGATAATTAATGTGACCTCTTACGAGTGGTTTGTTCCCGTTTGTTCTTAAGTAAATTTTTTTTTTTTTCGTAAATTACGTTTGTAAGGGTCGATAGTTAGCACAATCGAAAATTGTTCTGTTAATTTTCCCAAATGGAGATTTCCGGTTACGTCACTGGAAAAATCATTTTTAACTCGTTAAAATTGGAATTACATAAAATATTATAAGTACTTCTGGATAATTTAAAATCGTCGAAACAAAAAAAAAAAATTATTATTATTATTATTACGTTTCAGGACTGAAGGTTTTTTTTTTTTTGTTCAATAACAGACTAATTGACATTTGACCCCTAAAAGAAAATTTTTCCACAATAATAATAATAATAATTTTCGTTGAAAATACTTTTAAAAAAAAAAAAAATATATTTTCATGTGAAATTTGATGTAATTTTTTTCTTAATGATATTTTTAAGGTATTTAAGGTCGATTTATTTATCGATCGATTGATTGATTGATTGATTGATTGACTGATTTACTCCCATCATAATTTTTTCAAATATTAAACGAGAATTTTCCGAATTTGCATTTTGAAAAAAAAAAAAAATTTTTTTTTAAATCCGAAATGCTCGTTTAAATGAGCTTTAACAAAAAAAAAAAACCGGAAATAATTGAAACATTTTAAAAAACTAGCAGAAGAAAAAAAAAATTTTTTTTTCTCAAACGAATTTTTCACGCGCAATTAAAAAAAGCTTAAAAAAATTTTTTTTTTTATTTTTTTCTCGTAAAACAGAAAATATGAATAATAATTGAGAGGAAAAAGGGGAAAACGTTTTTCCTTTTTTTTTTTTTCTAAGAAAAATTATTTTTCCAAAAAAAAAAAAACCAAGTGACACGACAAACATGACAAAAGAAAAAATTATAAGGCGTGTCACAAGAAAAACAATAATAAAAAAATAATAAAAAAAAAAAAAAAAAGAAAAGCTTTTTACATCGAAACCAGAATGTTCGTTACTCGAAAAATAAAATAAAATCACTATTTCCGGGAAATTTATTTCGTTTTTATAAATTATTATTATTATTTCCGGTTTGATATGACGATTGTATTTTCCTTTTTTTTTAAATTTAATTTTTATTGTAGTTTTTATAACATCTCATTAATTATTTTTTTTTTTTTCATAACGTTTTCGATTATCGCGATATATCGATTTCTTATCGATATCGATCGATTGTAAATAAAACGAACGTCTCAGATGCAACAGATGAGTTGCATTTTCTATATTCGTTGCGTAATGTTTACATTTGTTACCGTAATTATTTTTCCTTATCAGTTCCCTTCTTATCAGTCAATAAAAACGAGTTTAAATAATTTCTTACGAGTTAAAGAAAATATCTATCGGAAAATTTTATTTTTTTTTCTTATTTTTTTTTTTGTATTTTAAAAAAGAAAATTTATTATTCCTTACGCAAGTTTTTCAAATAATTTTTTTTTTTTTTGTTATTGTTAATTAATTTTCCCGTGGGAAACCATAAAATCCTTTCCCCTCTCCTCCCCAACCCCCACACTTCCTTTAAATTTTTTATGGCTTTAACCGGTAATTTTATCAATTCTAAAAAATTTCATTTCGTTTTATTTATTTTTTCCCCTCCCTTTTCTCCTTTTTTTCGTTTTTCAAACATTCCCCGAAATGTTTTATGTTCACGTTTGGTGTGTGTGTGTGCGCGTGTGCGTTGTTAAAAGCACGTTATCAAAACATAATTAAAAAAATAAAAATCTTATCAGGAAAAATATTATTATTGAGAAAAAGAAAGACTCGATAGGAATTCAAAATAAAAATTTCAATACAAAATTAAGTGGAAAAATTAAAAAATTTTCTTGAAAATATCATTATTATCATCATCATCATTATTATTTTCTTTATAATTTTTTTTCCTACCGCAATAGGAGTTTTTTTTTGTAACTTTAATTCATCTAAACAAAAATTTTATTATTATTATTAAAGTTTTTTTTTTTTGAGTATTATCGCCGGTTTTTCTTTTGATAAATTTTTCTAAGAAGAATGACAATTACATTCGTTTGTTATTGTCGTCACGTTTTATTAAACCTTCAAAAAAAAAAATCTTTTGTGTCGTTATGGCGTGTAAACGAGTTAACACAATTTCGGTTCCATTAAAATACAAAAAAAATTTTTTTTTCGGCCTCTGTTTTTCTTAATAATAAAAATAATAATAATAATAATAATAATAATAATAATAATAATAATAATAATAATAATAAATTTAAAGTTCTATTTATTGAAATTTTTACGGTAGAACGAAGGAAAATTTCCGGAAAAGGAAACAACAAACGAAACGTAACGGCGGTGATAATATCGTTATCATCATCGTTGTAACCTTAAAAAAATTATATTTGAAATAATTAGTTTTAATGATTTATCATTTCCATAAGACCGCAAAATATTACGTGCGCGTTAAATAATAATAATAATAATAATAATAATGATAATAATAATTTGCGTGTCGAGATATCGAAAACAGACATAATTGCTCAATTTTTTTTATCCTTCGAGAAAATTATTTTAAAGTTTTGAAAAAAAAATTGAAATTTAATTATCGATATTTAAATATTATTTTATCATTACATAATTTTTATCGTTATTTATTAATTTTTAATAAAATTTTATCGAATCATTCTAAAAAAAAAACAAAAAAATAAATAAATTAATTAAAGGAAAAAATAATTAATAAAATTAAATTTAAGATTTTTACAAAAAAAAAATTTTTTTTCTAGGAAATATTTAATTGAGTTGTTTTTTTTTTTTTTTTAAAAAAATAATAATTTCGCGTTCGTTTCCAAGATGAAACTTTAATAATGATTTACTGGAATTAAAATTAATGATGATAATAATAATACTAATAATAATAATAATGAAAACAAATGAGATGGAAAAAAAAAGGTCGAATTTGCCAATTTTTTTTATTTTTTTTTTCAATGCAAAAATTAATGAGTTTTTTTTTTAGCTTCTGTTAGAGAAAAAACGTTAAAAATTTTAA